>NW_027039668.1:42814-85862 GCF_034236695.1 Oncorhynchus nerka | reverse complement strand
ACCCCAGGCTCTCTCTCTCCGGCTCAGTCCATCCCCTAACCCCAGGCTCTCTCTCTCTCTCTCGGCTCAGTCCATCCCCTAACCCCAGGCTCCTCTCTCTCTCCGGCTCAGTCCGTCCCCTAACCCCAGGCTCCTCTCTCTCGGCTCAGTCCGTCCCTAACCCCAGGCTCCTCTCTCTCTCCGGCTCAGTCCATCCCCTAACCCCAGGCTCCTCTCTCTCTCCCGCTCAGTCCGTCCCTAACCCCAGGCTCCTCTCTCTCTCTCTCTCTCTGGCTCAGTCCATCCCCAACTCCCAGGCTCCCTTCTCTCTCTCTCCGGCTCAGTCCATCCCCCTATCCCCAGGCTCCTTCTCTCTCCGGCTCAGTCCGCCCCTAACCCCAGGCTCCTCTCTCTCTCTCTGGCTCAGTCCATCCCCTAACCCCAGGCTCCTCTCTCTCTCCGGCTCAGTCCATCCCCTAACCCCAGGCTCCTCTCTCTCTCCGGCTCAGTCCGTCCCCTAACCCCAGGCTCCTCTCTCTCTCTCCGGCTCAGTCCGTCCCCTAACCCCAGGCTCCTCTCTCTCTCCCGGCTCAGTCCGTCCCCTAACCCCAGGCTCCTCTCTCTCTCTCCGGCTCAGTCCGTCCCCTAACCCCAGGCTCCTCTCTCTCTCTCCGGCTCAGTCCGTCCCCTAACCCCAGGCTCTCTCTCTCTCTCGTCCCCTAGCTCCCTCTCTGGCTCAGTCCGTCCCCTAACCCCAGGCTCCTCTCTCTCTCTCTCTCTCTCTGGCTCAGTCCATCCCCTAACCCCAGGCTCCTCTCTCTCTCTCTCTCTCTGGCTCAGTCCATCCTCTAACCCCAGGCTCTCTCTCTCTCCGGCTCAGTCCGTCCCTAACCCCATTCATTCAAAACAAAGCCTGGGCTTTGGATCTAAAGTGTAATTTGCATGAAAGGAGATCAAATGTTTATTCTCTTTTCCTAAAAGCTGTGTGTGCTGTGATGTTATTGAAGTGGGTTAAGACAGAAAGTCATGGTAATAACCCTACAATCAACTCAATACGTCAGACACCAAACAGATAAACAAACAATAAAATACATCTACTATGTTTCTCATCCATCCTGCTCTCTATCTCTCTGGCTCTCTGCTCTCTCTCTCTCTCTCTCTTCTCTATCTCCCTCTCCTTTTCACAGCAGAGCTGCGTGAACCTAGAGTACAACTTTTGATGACATTGAACACACAAATCTGAGTGAGTGCCGAGCACTTTGAGAAGCATGAGGTAAGGCTTCACCCACGGGGTCACCATGGCAACATTCCCAGATGTGACAATGTAGCAAGGGGAGGGGGTGCTAGGAAGAAGGGGGGAAGAAGAAGGGGTAGGAGGGGGAGGGAGAGGATGGGATAAAAAGTAATTGTTAATTATTGGACAAACAAATTAGGTAATCGCCACCGTTCAGCTTTGTACTCGCCGAGAAACCCCACAATCTAAACTAGTCCCCGGTGGTTATTTTCCAAACACACACACCACTAACGCCTAGTTAATGTTTGAATGTGTCCTCCATACTGCTCATGGGTGTCCTGTAAAGATATTAAAACACGAGATGTGGAGACATGGTTTGGCTG
Source organism: Oncorhynchus nerka (assembly GCF_034236695.1). Classification (NCBI taxonomy): domain Eukaryota; kingdom Metazoa; phylum Chordata; class Actinopteri; order Salmoniformes; family Salmonidae; genus Oncorhynchus; species Oncorhynchus nerka. The sequence continues at coordinate 84,266 of NW_027039668.1, read as the reverse complement.
TTGTTCAGCTCAGGTTGTTTGGAGGTAGAGTTTGAACACAGTAATAAGTTGCGCTAACATAGGATTTCTTTTAAACTGCACATGTAAATGGGGGGCACGGAATGTTCATGCCTCTAGCTAGTTGGAGAAAGATGGCTTGTGTGTCTTCATTAGATCCCGTTAGACATGTTTTTTTAAGACATAATGCACAATTTAACACCTTCACCCATATATTTTACATTTTAACCAATAGAGTCTGTTCTCCAAGACCCAATAAACCAATAGAGTCTGTTCTAACACCCAAAAACCAATAGAGTCTGTTTTCCATCACCCAATAAACCAGCAGACTCTGTTTTCCATCACCCAATAAACCAATAATAAGTCTGTTTTCCATCACCCAATAAACCAATAGAGTCTGTTCTCCATCACCCAATAAACCAATAGTCTGTTTTCCACACCCAATAAACCAGAGTCTGTTCTCCATCACCCAATGGAAACCAATAGAGTCTGTTTTCCATCACCCAATAAACCAATAGTCTGTTTTCCATCACCCAATAAACCAATAGTCTGTTTTCCATCACCCAATAAACCAATAGAGTCTGTTTTCCATCACCCAATAAACCAATAGTCTGTTTTCCATCACTCAATAAACCAATAGTCTGTTTTCCATCACCCAATAAACCAATAGTATGTTTTCCATCACCCAATAAACCAATAGTCTCTTTCCATCACCCAATTAACCAATATAGTCTACGTTTTCCATCACCCAATAAACCAATAGTCTGTTTTCCATCACCCAATAAACCAATAGTCTGTTTCCATCACCCAATTAACCAATAGTCTGTTTTCCATGACCCAATAAACCAATAGTCTGTTTTCTATCACCCAATAAACCAATAGAGTCTGTTTTCCATCACCCAATAAACCAGTAGAGTCTGTTTTCCATCACCCAATAAACCAGTAGAGTCTGTTTTCCATCACCCAATAAACCAATAGAGTCTGTTTTCCGTGACCCAATTAACCAATAGAGTCTGTTTTGCATGACCCAATTAACCAATACATTTACATTACATTTAAGTCATTTAGCAGACGCCTTATCCAGAGCGACTTACAAATTGGTGCTTTCACCTTATGACATCCAGTGGAACAGCCACTTTGGCTAATAGTGCATCTAGGTCTTTAAGGGTGAGAAGGATTACTTTATCCTATCCTAGGTATTCCTTAAAGAGGGGGGTTTCAGGTGTCTCCGGAAGGTGGTGATTGACTCCGCTGTCCTGGCGCGTGGGGAGTTTGTTCCACCATTGGGGGCCAGAGCAGCTGTAACAGTTTTGACTGGGCTGAGCGGGAACTGTACTTCCTCAGTGGTAGGGAGGCGAGCAGGCCAGAGGTGGATGAACGCAGTGCCCTTGTTTGGGTGTAGGGCCTGATCAGAGCCTGGAGGTACTGAGGTGCCGTTCCCCTCACAGTCCGTAGGGCAAGCACCATGGTCTTGTAGCGGATGCGAGCTTCAACTGGAAGCCAGTGAGAGCGGAGGAGCGGGGTGACGAGAAACTTGGAAGGTTGAACACCAGACGGGCTGCGTTCTGGATGAGTTGTAGGGGTTTAATGGCACAGGCAGGGAGCCCAGCCAACAGCGAGTTGCAGTAATCCAGACGGGAGATGACAAGTGCCTGGATTAGGACCTGCGCCGCTTCCTGTGTGAGGGCAGGGTCGCACTCTGCGGATGTTGTAGAGCATGAACCTACAGGAACGGCCACCGCCTTGATGTTAGTTGAGAACGACAGGGTGTTGTCCAGGATCACGCCTGGTTCTTAGCGCTCTGGGAGGAGGACACGATGGAGTTGTCAACCGTGATGGCGAGATCATGGAACGGGCAGTCCTTCCCCGGGAGGAAGAGCAGCTCCGTCTTGCCGAGGTTCAGCTTGAGGTGGTGATCCGTCATCCACACTGATATGTCAGCCAGACATGCAGAGAGATGCGATCGCCACCTGGTCATCAGAGGGGGAAAGGAGAAGATTAATTGTGTGTCGTCTGCATAGCAATGATAGAAGAGACCATGTGAGGTTATGACAGAGCCAAGTGACTTGGTGTATAGCGAGAATAGGAGAGGGCCTAGAACAGAGCCCTGGGGACACCAGTGGTGAGAGCGCGTGGTGAGGAGACAGATTCTCGCCACGCCACCTGGTAGGAGCGACGTGTCAGGTAGGACGCAACAAGCGTGGCCGCGCCGGAGATGCCCAACTCGGAGAGGGTGGAGAGGAGGATCTGATGGTTCACAGTATCGAAGGCAGCCGATAGGTCTAGAAGGATGAGAGCAGAGGAGAGAGAGAGTTAGCTTTAGCAGTGCGGGAGTGCCTCCGTGATACAGAGAAGAGCAGTCTCAGTTGAATGACTAGTCTTGAAACCTGACTGATTTGGATCAAAAGGTCATTCTGAGAGAGATAGCGGAGAGCTGGCCAAGGACGGCACGCTTCAAGAGTTTTGGAGAGAAAAGAAAGAAGGGATACTGGTCTGTAGTTGCTGACATCGGAGGGATCGAAAGTGTAGGTTTTTTCAGAAGGGGTAACTCTCGCCTCTTGAAGACGGAGGGACGAGCCAGCGGTCAGGATGAGTTGCTGAGCGAGGAGGTAAGGGAGAAGGTCACCGGAGATGGTCTGGAGAAGAGAGGAGGGGATAGGGTCAAGCGGGCAGGTTGTTGGGCTACCGGCCGTCACAAGACGCGAGATGTCATCTGGAGAGAGAGGGAGAAAGAGGTCAGAGCACAGGGTAGGCAGTGAGCAGAACTAGCGGCATCGCTTGACTTAGCAAACGAGGATCGGATGTCGTCGACCTTCTTTTCAAAAATGGTTGACGAAGTCATCTGCAGAGAGGGGAGGAGGGGGAGGGGAGGAGGATTCAAGAGGGAGGAGAAGGTGGCAAAGAGCTTCCTAGGGTTAGAGGCAGATGCTTGAATTTAGAGTGTAGAAAGTGATTAGCAGCAGAGACCGAGGAGGAAAATGTAGAGAGGAGGGAGTGAAAGGATGCCAGGTCCGCAGGGAGGCGAGCCTTGATTTCCGCTCTCGGCTGCCCGGAGCCCTGTTCTGTGAGCTCGCAATGAGTCAGCGAGCCACGGAGCGGGAGGGGAGGACCGAGCCGGCCTGGAGGATAGGTATGTAGAGAGTCAAAGGATGCAGAAGGAAGAGAGAGGGTTGAGGAGGCAGAATCAGGAGATAGGTTGAGAAGGTTTGAGCAGAGGGAAGAGATGATAGGATGGAAGAGGAGAGAGTAGCGGGGGAGAGAGAGCTAAGGTTGGGACGGCAAAAAGGATACCATCTGAGTAGGGGCAGGGGAAGTGTTGATGAGAGCGAGAGGGAAAAGGATATGGTAGTGGTTTGAGACTTGAGGGGAGTTGCAAATGAGGTTAATGGAGGAACAGCATCTAGTAAAGATGAGGGCGAGCGTATTGCCTGCCTTGTGAGTAGGGGGGAAGGTGAGAGGTGAGGGTCAAAAGAGGAGAGGAGGGAAAGAAGGAGGCAGAGGAATGAGTCAAAGGTAGACGTGGGGAGGTTAAAGTCGCCCAGAACTGTGAGAGAGGTGAGCCGTCCTCTTTGAAAGAGTTTATCAAGGCATCAAGCCTATTGGGATGAATCTCCGAGGGAACCTGAGGGCGATAAATGATAAGGATGTTAAGCTGAAAGGGCTGGTAACTGTGACAGCATGGAATTCAAAGGGAGGCGATAGACAGATGGGTAAGGGGAGAAAGAGAGAATGACCACTTGGGAGAGATGAGATCCCGGTGCCACCACCCCGCTGACCAGAAGCTCTCGGGTGTGCGAGAGCACGGTGGGCGGACGAAGAGAGAGCAGTAGGAGTAGCGGTGTTGTCTGTGGTGATCCATGTTTCCGTCAGAGCCAAGAAGTCGAGGGACTGGGAGGGAGGCATAGGCTGAGATGAACTCTGCCTTGTTGGCCGCAGGCAGTTCCAGAGGCTACTGGAGACCTGGAACTCCACGTGTCGTGCGCGCTGGGACCACCAGATTAGGGTGGCCGCGCCATGCGGTGTGCGTTTGTATGGTCTGGTGCAGAGAGGAGAGAACAGGGATAGACAGACACATAGTTGACAGGCTAGAGAAGAGGCTACGCTAATGCAGAGGAGATTGAATGACAAGTGGACTACACGTCTTGAATGTTCAGAAAGTTAAGCTTACGTAGCAAGAATCTAATTGACTAAAATGATTAAAATGATACAGTACTGCTGAGGTAGGCTAGCTGCGCTTGTTGACACTACCCTAATCAAGTCAGTTCGCTGAGGTGAAGTTTCCAATGCTGCTATTCGGGGCCAGCTGGCTAGTCTAGCAGTGTTATTACGTTACGCTAAGTTAGGGAGAACGACATAAATAGCTGGCTAGCTAACTCTAAAAATCACTCTAGACTACACAATTATCTTTGAAACAAAGACGGTTATATTACACACCATATTCACCAGATACAGTAAGAGGTTACCAATAGCTAGGTGACATTACAGACAATATTACACACCATATCTACATAGATACAGTAAGAGGTTACTGGCTAGCTAGGTGACATTACAGACAATATTACACACCATATCTACATAGATACAGTGAGGTTACTGGCTAGCTAGGGACATTACAGACAATATTACACACCATATCTACCTAGATACAGTAAGAGGTTACTGGCTAGCTAGGTGACGTTACAGACAATATTACACACCATATCTACCTAGACAGCAAGAGGTTACTGGCTAGCTAGGGACATTTACAACATATCGCAGACTGAACTCAAGACCAGTGATGTTGAAAGGCTTGCTATAAATAGCAGACCACTTTGCTTTTACTTCCCTCATTTCCTTACCTCCTATACTTCTCCCCCTGTCTGTACTGAAAGCAGAGGTCAGGTTAAAGCAGAGGCTCTGCCGTCTCTACTCCGCAGGCCATCAAGACAAAATTGAGCCACAGCATTTCTATTCACTTGAGTTTAGATGAGTCTATGATCATTCTACCTGCTATGATGAGTCTACTAAATACATTGGATAAGTTTACGTTTAAAAGTCAAGACACAACCAATAAATATAATGAATTACAATGTTAGTTTTCTTATCCCAACCCCACCCAAGAGTGATGTTAGTTTTCTTATCCCAACCCCACCCAAGAGTGATGTTAGTTTTCTTATCCCAACCCCACCCAAGAGTGATGTTAGCTTTATCCCAACCCCACCCAAGAGTGATGTTAGTTTTCCTTATCCCAACCCCACCCAAGAGTGATGTTAGTTTTCTTATCCCAACCCCACCTAAGAGTGATGTTAGTTTTCTTATCCCAACCCCACCCAAGAGTGATGTTAGTTTTTTCTTATCCCAAATCCCCACCCAAGAGTGATGTTAGTTTTCTTATCCCAACCCCACCCAAGAGTGATGTTAGCTTTATCCCAAACCCCCACCCAAGAGTGATGTTAGTTTTCTTATCCCAACCCCACCCAAGAGTGATGTTAGTTTTCTTATCCCAACCCCACCCAAGAGTGATGTTAGTTTTCTTTATCCCAACCCCACCCAAGAGTGATGTTAGTTTTCTTATCCCAACCCCACCCAAGAGTGATGTTAGTTTTCTTATCCCATCCCACCTAAGAGTGATGTTAGCTCTTATCCCAACCCCACCCAAGAGTGATGTTAGTTTTCTTATCCCAACCCCACCCAAGAAGATGTTAGTTTTCTTATCCCAACCCCACCCAAGAGTGATGTTAGTTTTCTTATCCCAACTTATCCACCCCAAGAGTGATGTTAGTTTTCTTATCCCAACCCCACCCAAGAGTGATGTTAGTTTTCTTATCCCAACCCCACCCAAGAGTGATGTTAGTTTTCTTATCCCAACCCCACCCAAGAGTGATGTTAGTTTTCTTATCCCAACCCCACCCAAGAGTGATGTTAGTTTTCTTATCCCAACCCCACCCAAGAGTGATGTTAGTTTTCTTATCCCAACCCCACCCAAGAGTGATGTTAGTTTTCTTATCCCAACCCCACCCAAGAGTGATGTTAGTTTTCTTATCCCAACCCCACCCAAGAGTGATGTTAGTTTTCTTATCCCAACCCCACCCAAGAGTGATGTTAGTTTTCTTATCCCAACCCCACCCAAGAGTGATGTTAGTTTTCTTATCCCAACCCCACCCAAGAGTGATGTTAGTTTTCTTATCCCAACCCCACAAGAGTGATGTTAGTTTTCTTATCCCAACCCCACCCAAGAGTGATGTTAGTTTTCTTATCCCAACCCCACCCAAGAGTGATGTTAGTTTTCATCCCAACCCCACCCAGAGTACTGTTCACTTATCCCAACCCCACCCAAGAGTGATGTTAGTTTTCTTATCCCAACCTTGATGTTAGCTATCCCAACCCCACCTGAGTGATGTTAGTTTTCTTATCCCAACAAAGAGTGATGTTAGTTTTCTTATCCCAACCCCACCCAAGAGTGATGTTAGTTTTCTTATCCCAACCCCACCCAAGAGTGATGTTAGTTTTCATCCCAACCCCACCCAAGAGTGATGTTAGTTTTCTTATCCCAACCCCACAAGAGTGATGTTAGTTCAGTCCCAACCCCACCCAAGAGTGATGTTAGTTTTCTTATCCCAACCCCACCCAAGAGTGATGTTAGTTTCTCAAATATGTTAGTTTTCTTATCCCAACTGAGTGATGTTAGTTTTGTGAAGTTTTCTATCCCAACCCCACCCAAAGTGATGTTAGTTTCAAACCCCACCCAAGAAATGTTAGCCCAACCCACCCAAGAGTGATATGAACCCCACCAAAGTGATGTTAGTTTTCTGAAATCCCCAAAGAGGATGTTAGTTTTTATCCCAACCCCACCCAAGAGTGATGTTAGTTTTATCCCAACCCCACCCAAGAGTGATGTTAGTTTCTTATCCCAACCCCACCTGAGTGATGTTAGTTTTCTTACCCCAACCCCACCCAAGAGTGATGTTAGTTTTCTATCCCAAACTCCTACCCAAGAGTGATGTTAGTTTTCTTATCCCAACCCCACCCAAGAGTGATGTTATTTTTATCCCAACCCCACCTAAGAGTGATGTTAATCCCAACTCACCTAAGAGTGATGTTAATATCCCAAGAGTGATGTTAGTTTTCTATCCCAACCCCAGAAGAGTGATGTTAGTGTTAGTTTTCTTATCCCAACCCCACCCAAGAGTGATGTTAGTTTTCTTATCCCAACCCCACCCCAAGAGTGATGTTAGTTTTCTATCCCAACCCCACCCAGAATCGTAGTTTTCTTATCCCAACCCCACCCAAGAGTGATGTTAGTTTTCTTATCCCAACCCCACCCAAGAATGATTGTTTTCTTATCCCAACTCCCACCTCCTAAGAGTGATGTTAGTTTTCTTATCCCAACCCCACCCAAGAGTGATGTTAGTTTTCTGAAGAACCTTCACCCAAGAGTGATGTTAGTTTTCTGTGTCCAACCCCACCCAAGTGATGTTACATATCCCAACCCCACCCAAGATTCTGATTTATTTTATCAACCCCACCCAAGAGTGATGTTCATTGATCCCAACCCCACTCAAGAGTGATGTTAGTTTCTTACACCACCCAAGAGTGATGTTAGTTTTCTTATCCCCCACCCAGGTGATGTTAGTTTTCTTATCCCACACCCAGAATGTTAGTTTTCTTATCCCAACCCACCCAAAGGATGTTAGACCCATCTCCAGAGTGATGTTAGTTTTTTCTTATCCCAGCCCCATGATGTTAGTTTTCTTAGGAGACCCATCTTAGTTCATCCCAACCCCCACCCAAGAGTGATGTTAGTTTTCTTATCCCAACCCCACCCAAGAGTTTCTTAGAGTTAGTTTTCTTATCCCAACCCCATCCAAGAGTGATGTTCATCTCCCCCACCTCAAGAGTGATGTTAGTTTTCTTAGGGAGAGAAACATCTCAGTTCATCTCTTGAGTGATGTTAGTTTTCTTATCCCAACCCCACCAAGAGTGATGTTAGTTTCTTATCCCAGTTCATCCTCCCAAAGAGTGATGTTAGTTTTCTTATGCCCACCCAAGAGTGATGTTATTTTCCCCAACCCAAGAGTGATGTTAGTTTTCCATTCTAAGCTGCAGTTCATCTCCTTGGACTTCATTACAGCTTAGGCCCACATTGCAATCGTGAGAACATAGATCAGTTCCCAGGTACTGTTCACTATGACCTGCTGGGTCAGGCTGCTTAGCTCACGTGAATAGGAGAATCCGAATGATTTCAGTTCGTAGTTCATCTCCTTTCTGTGTTTTCATGCTTAGTCGAATTGTATTCCAATGGAGACCATCCATTTCATCTCGTCCATGGAACTGTTGATCTGTTTTGCAGAAAAAATCTAAATTCAACACGTAAAAGCTGCATGAACAACCAGGGAGGAAAACACCTTCGCCGTCGTACATTTGGGGAAAAACTTGAAGCAAATGTAGCCTATGGATGAAAAGAACATCGCACGTTCATGCTGTGTCGTTTTCTTGGTTCGTTAGCGAGTCTCAGAGAAGCCTCCAAGTTAAAAGAATAATCTACTATAACACAGAATCGTATTCAAGTAGATTTCTATGCTTGGAAATGTTGAAGAAAAGCATGTGAGTGTGTCCAAAATCCACGCTGATCGCTACCAGTGGCACATTCCACTACATTCTGATTTATTTTGCAATTTGTTTCATTGATCTATGAAGTGTTACACCATCTCGATCCTAATGGTAAGATGACAGAGAAATCACTACTCTCAGTTCATCTCCTTAGGCTTTGGGAGGAGAACATCTCAGTTCATCTCCTTGGCTTCATGCTTAGGGAGGAGAACATCTCAGTTCATCTCCTTGGCTTCATGCTTAGGGAGGAGAACATCTCAGTTCATCTCCTTGGCTTTATGCTTAGGGAGGAGAACATCTCAGTTCATCTTGGCTTTATGCTTAGGAGGAGAACATCTCAGTTCATCTCCTTGGCTTCATGCTTAGGGAGGAGAACATCTCAGTTCATCTCCTTGGCTTCATGCTTAGGAGGAGAACATCTCAGTTCATCTCCTTGGCTTCATGCTTAGGGAGGAGAACATCTCAGTTCATCTCCTTGGCTTTATGCTTAGGAGGAGAACATCTCAGTTCATCTCCTTGGCTTCATGCTTAGGGAGGAGAACATCTCAGTTCATCTCCTTGGCTTCATGCTTAGGGAGGAGAACATCTCAGTTCATCTCCTTGGCTTCATGCTTAGGGAGGAGAACATCTCAGTTCATCTCCTTGGCTTTATGCTTAGGGAGGAGAACAACTCAGTTCATCTCCTTGGCTTTATGCTTAGGGAGGAGAACATCTCAGTTCATCTCCTTGGCTTTATGCTTAGGGAGGAGAACATCTCAGTTCATCTCCTTGGCTTCATGCTTAGGGGAGGAGAACATCTCAGTTCATCTCCTTGGCTTTATGCTTAGGGAGGAGAACATCTCAGTTCATCTCCTTGGCTTCATGCTTAGGGAGGAGAACATCTCAGTTCATCTCCTTGGCTTTATGCTTAGGGAGGAGAACATCTCAGTTCATCTCCGTAGCTTTATGCTTTGGGAGGAGAACATCTCAGTTCATCTCCTTGGCTTTATGCTTAGGGAGGAGAACATCTCAGTTCATCTCCTTGGCTTTATGCTTAGGGAGGAGAACATCTCAGTTCATCTCCTTGGCTTTATGCTTAGGGAGGAGAACATCTCAGTTCATCTCCTTGGCTTTATGCTTAGGGAGGAGAACATCTCAGTTCATCTCCTTGGCTTCATGCTTAGGGAGGAGAACATCTCAGTTCATCTCCTTGGCTTTATGCTTAGGGAGGAGAACATCTCAGTTCATCTCCGTAGCTTTATGCTTTGGGAGGAGAACATCTCAGTTCATCTCCTTGGCTTTATGCTTAGGGAGGAGAACATCTCAGTTCATCTCCTTGGCTTTATGCTTAGGGAGGAGAACATCTCAGTTCATCTCCTTGGCTTTATGCTTAGGGAGGAGAACATCTCAGTTCATCTCCTTGGCTTTATGCTTAGGGAGGAGAACATCTCAGTTCATCTCCTTGGCTTCATGCTTAGGGAGGAGAACATCTCAGTTCATCTCCTTGGCTTTATGCTTAGGGAGGAGAACATCTCAGTTCATCTCCGTAGCTTCATTAAAACACATAGAATAGGATTAGAACTGCATGTAAATTAACACAATTGAGAAATTGAAACAGCTCAGAGATAAATACATATTCAGGGATTGGCAAACACAGTCGACACACACATTAATTTCCTTTTATAAATAATACTCTGTTATTAGCCGGAATTAAGACTGAACTAACCAGCCTGAACGCCAGTATATGACTTTAATGTTTTGAGTTAAACAAGGTGTCACGGCTGATATCCTCCTCTTCGTCTGAAGAGGAAGTGTTACAGGGATCGGACCAAAATGCAAGCGTGGTAAGTGTCCATAGTATGTTTTATTGAATAAACGAAACGTGAAAACCGAAACACCCACAGAATATGGCTGCCTAAATATGGTTCCCAATCAGAGACAACGATAGACAGCTGCCTCTAATTGAGAACCAATCTAGGCAACCATAGACATACAATATACCTAGAAGGGATACAGCCCCATAAACATACTAAAAACCCTAGACAAGACAAAAACACATACAACACCCATGTCACACCCTGACCTAACCAAAATAACAATGAAAACAAAATAATACTAAGGTCAGGATGTGACACAAGGTTAGCTCCACTCCACCACCTTCACGCTGAAAACAAATCAGAGACGGAATAATCCCCACCTATCCCCATAAACCCCAAATGCTAGTGCCAGGGTAAAAATCTGGGCAATATTGGGTGGACATACATTCCATAAATCCTTAAATGATGTTCTTTCAGTGTGCTGAGGGACTTCATTGTCACGACTTCCGCCGGAGTCGGTTCCTCTCCTTGTACGCGGCGGTGTTCAGGGCGGTGTTCGAGGTGGTGTTCGAGGCGGTGTTCAGGGCGGTGTTCGAGGTGGTGTTCGAGGCGGTGTTCGAGGTGGTGTTCGGGGCGGTGTTCGAGGCGGTGTTCGGGGCGGTGTTCGAGGCGGTGTTCGGGGCGGTGTTCGGGGCGGTGTTAGGGGCGGTGTTCGGGCGGTGTTCGGGGCGGTGTTAGGGGTGGTGTTAGGGGCGGTGTTCGGAGTGGTGTTCGGGGCGGTGTTCGGGGCGGTGTTCGAGGCGGTGTTCGGGGCGGTGTTCGGGGCGGTGTTCGGGGCGGTGTTCGGGGCGGTGTTCGGGGCGGTGTTAGGGGCGGTGTTCGGGGCGGTGTTCGAGGCGGTGTTCGGGCGGTGTTCGGGCGGTGTTAGGGTGGTGTTAGGGGCGGTGTTCGGAGTGGTGTTCGGGGCGGTGTTCGGGGCGGTGTTCGAGGCGGTGTTCGGGGCGGTGTTCGGGGCGGTGTTCGGGGCGGTGTTCGGCGGTCGACGGTCACTGGTCTTCTAGCCATCATCGATCCACTTTTCATTTTCCATTTGTTTTGTCTTGTTTTCCTGCATACCTGGTTTACATCTCATCATCATTACTATGTGTATTTAGCCCTCTGTTCCCTCCATGTCTGAGTGGGGTTTCCTGTTGGTTTGCACCGGGTTTTGTTTTATGCCCTTGCTTTGTGACAGCCCGTACTTTGTTCTTGTGTTTTGTACTTTGTGCTGCCTCACTTGTTCCTCGGGCATTTGTTTTGCGATTGCCTAAGTAAAGTGCTTTGTCCACTCATCTCTGCTTCCCTGAGCCTGACATCCATGCACCAGCTACACCCACCAGTGACATTCATTGGCTTCCGAAGGCCACGCTCTTCAAAGAGTGTATTTCTCCTGTAATGTTAGAGCGAAGGAGGGAAGTATAAAACTCATAGATTATGATACAATTCGTCCCGGATTGTGAGAGGAGATAGATATCTCATCACCCGTATTGCAGACTGGCGGTGAAAACAAATAGAGGTTCAAGACAGATATTTTGTGATGGATATCCAGCATCGGCAGGAGCAGGTGACAGTTGTAAAATGTTGAATCGTACTGAACTATACCCCATTAATATGTAGTGGGTCCACACTCAAAACATACATTTTGACAATTAATGTATGCTATTAAATTAATTTATAGGTAACAAAAACAAACATTTCGTCTTGAAGACCATTTTCAGTTTGTATTTAATCCTGCTTCCTCTTCAGAGCCCCTTCCTCCTCCACAGAGTTCCTACCCCCTCCACAGAGCCCCTACCTCCACCACAGAGTTCCTGCCCCCTCCACAGAGCCCCTACCTCCACCACAGAGTTCCTGCCTCCTCCACAGAGTTCCTGCCCCCTCCACAGAGCCCCTTCCTCCTCCACAGAGCCCCTACCTCCTCCACAGAGTTCCTGCCTCCTCCACAGAGCCCCTTCCTCCTCCACAGAGCCCCTACCTCCTCCACAGATCTACTGTTGATAGTGGGATAGAACGGGGGGAAGAGGGTGTGTGTGTGTGTGTGTGTGTGTGTGTGTGTGTGTGTGTGTGTGTGTGGCATGGGGTGGCAAGGATAGGTTGTTCGCTGGTAGTGGAGAATGATAATGAATGTTGTAGGAGGCCTACACTTGAATTGGAGTGATGTGGCATATTTGCATGATACAAAGGGACACACTCTGTCATTGTGGAGGAGGAGAGGGCAGTATTATGTAGTGTCCATACACTGAACGATGGCTGCCGTTGCCTTAAATGAAAGAGTTTGACTCAAAAACAATGTGTGTACAGCCTAACCCAAACCGTAACCACCCATCTCTTTTTATTTTGATGGGCTCTTATTCTACTCATTTCCTCTGTCTCTCTGTCTGTCGCTCTGTCTGTCTCTCTGCCTGTCTCTCTGTCTGTCTCTTTGTCTGTCTCTCTGTCTGTCTCTGTCTGCCAGTGTACAGCTGTACTGTGCTATGAGTGATGATATTGCCATTGAATACTGCTGTGTATGCAGCCCGGGCCTTGTTGAATAGCTGCATGAATTTCAATTGCAGTTAATGAAAACATAGAGACCTTGGGAGGATTTTGAATGACCCTTGTCAGGAGAGGATGATGGGTATTTATTTAGTTCATTGTTGGAAACATGGAAATCAAGGCTGAAACCTTGAAGAAATAAATGGATATATATTTTCATGTTTCTCATTTTCAAAAATGACAGAATAGAATAACATTTGTATCATTAAGAATAAAGTATATATCTTTTTGATATTTTTTACTCATTTTTTCTGCCATTTTGAATAGATTTAATTCCTTTATCCATCCCTGTGGGGGAATATACAGATGGTGTCTGATAGGCAGCTGCACGATCAAAACTATTATCTTGTCAAAATAATCTAAGATGAAAGTTGTCTGTTCTTTGACTCTGTACTTCAGATATAAAAACCGTCTCTCTTCATATTAAAACGTTTCCTTCTGTCATCTGGTGTTATTGCCACACTCCCCCTTTCACCCGCTGTACAGTACCTAGGGATGAGTGCCATATGGGAGAAGGGGAACAAGTACCAGTGGCTACGGGCAACCTTTTCATTTACATACTCGCAATCCATTGTCATCACTTTGTGGTCTGGACGATGTGGTCGCCACATCCCTCCTCCCAAGGCACAACATCATTGACACAGTAAGGGGATCCACTGAAGGAATTAAACAGACAAGCATTTCAAAATTAAATCAAATTTTATCGGTCACAAGCGCCGAATACAACAGGTCCACCTTACAAGTGAAATGTTTACTTACAAGCGTCTACCCAACAATGCAGTTTAAAAAAATATGAATAAGAATAAGAAATAAAAGTAACAAGTAGTTAAATAGCAGCAGTAAAATAACAATAGCCAGACTATATACAGGGAGTACCAATACAGAGCCAATGTGGCGGGGCACCGGCCAGTCGAGGTAATTGAGGTAATATGTATATGTCGGTAGAGTAATTAAAGTGGCTATGCATAGATAATAACAGAGAGTAGCAGAGGCATAAAAGAGTGGGGCTGAGCCATTTGATTAGATGTTCAGGAGTCTTATGGCTTGGGGGTAGAAGCTGTTTAGAAGCCTCTTGGACCTAGACTTGGTGCTCCGGTAGCGCTTGCCATGTGGTAGCAGCGAGAACAGTCTATGACTAGGGTGGCTGGTGTCTTTGACAATTTTTAGGGCCTTCCCCTGACACCACCTGGTATAGAGGTCCTGGATGGTAGGGGCTCTGTGGAGGAGGAAGGGGCTCTGTGGAGGGGGCAGGAACTCTGTGGAGGAGGCAGGAACTCTGTGGAGGAGGTAGGGGCTCTGTGGAGGAGGAAGGGGCTCTGTGGAGGAGGTAAGGGCTCTGTGGAGGAGGTAGGGGCTCTGTGGAGGAGGAAGGGGCTCTGTGGAGGAGGAAGGGGCTCTGTGGAGGAGGTAAGGGCTCTGTGGAGAGAGAGCAAAGGTGTGGGAATGAACTTTTGAACTGTTGGGAGAAAGAATATTTTATAACCTATGATGTCATATTTTGTATATAAACTGTTGTTCGTGGTTACATGGGAGCGCGCTCCGAGAATAAATACTATTATCTAATTTTGATAAGACTGGTTTCTGTCTATTTTATGCAAATAAGAATCTTCCAAATTCTCATAAAATAGACTAAGTGAATTAAATTAGGGTAACCTACTGGTTAGAGCGTTGGACTAGTAACCGGAAGGTTGCAAGTTCAAATCCCCGAGCTGACAAGGTACAAATCTGTCGTTCTGCCCCTGAACAGGCAGTTAACCCAATGTTCCTAGGCCGTCATTGAAAATAAGAATTTGTTCTTAACTGACTTGCCTAGTTAAATAAAGGTAAAAAATAATAATAATTCATGAAAACATATTGGAATAATGAAATTACACTAACACATGCCCTCTTCATGACTGTCTTGGTGTAATTGGACCATGATAGTTTGTTGGTGATGTGGACACCAAGGAACTTGAAGCTCTCAACCTGCTCCACTACAGCCCCGTCGATGAGAATGGGACTGTATGAATTTAAGTATGCTCCCTCTAACTCTCTCTCTCTTTCTCTCTTTTTCTCTTTTCTCTCTCCTCTCAGAGGACCTGAGCCATAGGACCTGGCCTGATGACTCCTTGCTGTTCCCAGTCCACCCTAGTCCACCTGCTGTTGCTCCAGTTTCCACTGTTCTGCATACGGATATGGAACCCTGACCTTTTCACCGGACGTGCTACCTTGTCCCAGACCTGCTGTTTTCAACTCTCTCTCTTTTCAGCACCTGCTGTCTCTAACTCTGAAGGATCGGCTATGAAAAGAAAACTGACATTTACTCCTGAGCTGCTGACCTGTTGCACCCTCTACAACCACTGTGATTATTATTATTTGACCCTGCTGGTCATCTATGAATGTGTGAACATCTTGGCCATGTACTGTTATAATATCTACCCGGCACAGCCAGAAGAGGACTGGCTACCCCTCAGAGCTCAATGCAGATGTTGCCTGTAATCGATGGCTTCTGGTTGGGGTATGTACGTATGGTCACTGTGGTGATGATGTCATCGATGCACTTATTTATGAAGCCAATGACTGATGTCCTAGCAAAACAGTCCTGTAGCTTAGCATCTGCTTCATCTGACCACCTTTTATTGACCGAGTCAATGGTACTTCCTGCTTTCATTTTTGCTTGTAAGCAGGAATCAGAAGAATATAATTATGGTCAGATTTGCCAAATGGAGGGTGAGGGAGAGCTTTGTACGCATATCTGTGTGTGGAGTAAAGGTGGTCTAGAGTTTTTTTTTTCCTCTGGTTTCACAATTAACATTCTGATATAAATTTCGTAAAACAGATGTAAGTTTCCCTGCATTAAAGTCCCCGGCCACTAGGAGCGCCGCCTCTGGGTGAGTGTTTTCCTGTTTGCTTATGGCGTAATGCAGCTCAATGAGTGTGGTTTTTGTGCCAGCATCCTTCTGTGGTTGTATGTAGACAGCTACAAAAAATACAGATGAAAACATTTAGGTAGATAGTGTGGTCTTCAGCTCATTATGAGATCCTCAACCTCAGGCGAGCAAAACCTCGAGACTTCCTTAGATATCATGCACCAGCTGTTGATAATATCGTCGTTCAGCCACGACTCCATGAAGCATAAGATATTACAGTTTTTAATTTCCCGTTGGTATTTTAATCTTCCTCGTAGGTCGTCGATTTTATTTTCCAATGATGTTAGCTAGTAGAATGGAAGGCAGGGGAGAATTTATTCGATCGCCTACGAATTCCCAGAAGGCATCCCGACCTCTGTCCTCTTTTTCTCCGTCGTCTCTTCACCCAAATGACGGAAGATTTGGGCCTGTTCTCGGGAAAGCAGTATGTTGTTCACGTCGGGCTCGTCGGACTCATTAAAATGGAAAAAAAAGCTTCTGCCAGTTTGTGGTGAGTACTCGCTGTTCTGATGTCTAGGTGTTATTTTTAGTCATAAGAGACGGTAGCAGCAACATTATGCACAAAATAAGTTTAAAAAAAACAAGTTACAAGCAACACAATTATTTTTTTTAACATAAAAACACAATTGTTTAAGAGCACGTAAAATCAAAAGCCATCTTGTCTTTTCAAATGTTTAATCTTTGGTCCTTTTGTTACAACGAGGCCTGGGACTGGTAGAGAGGAAAGAACAACACATCTCAACATCTTTATTTATTTTTAATCCCAGCCCCTGTCCCCACAGGATGCCCGCTGCCTCTTGGTAGGTCGTCATTGTAAATAATATTTTACCTGGTTAAAGAAAGATTACATCTTACATTACCTTGAAAAAAAGCAAGGTTTTCTTTGTGATCTAGTTTGGTGGTCGGATGGCCCCGGCTCCCTAGCTTGGTGGGCCCGGCTCCCTAAAAAAGCAAGGTTTTCTTTGTGATCTGTTCGAGCAGGGTTCTGTTGTTTATTGTGATTGGGTAATGTTAGTTCATTGATATCATTTTATGATGATAGTTATTGCTGAGGACTATTAGGAGGACCACATGTTTGATCGAGTTAATGCATTAGATGAACATATTGAATATTGTGATTGGGTAATGTTAGTTCATTGATATCATTTTATGATAATAGTTATTGCTGAGGACGATTAGGAGGACCAGAAGTTTGATCGAGCTAATGCATTAGATGAACATATTGAATATGTGGATGGGAATGTTGTCTACACGTTATGAATAAATGCAGACATGTAACATGTTTTATATTATTCAGTGTAACGTGAATTATGTTGAGTATTTCTCTTTGACATGCTGAATGGTGTACAGAGAAAACATGAAAGCTACATTAAATTAGGGCCAAGTGGCATCTCGGTCTATTAGCTAACTGTTACACATGAAGGCATCTCTCGCTTTCTCTCCGTCTCTCACACACTCCAGTTCTTTCTCTCTCTCCATACACCCCCTTCCTGTCTCTCTTGATGGAGATGACAGAACATACGTGTGAAGGGTGAAGAGTAGACCTACGATGTCCATGTTGCTGATAGTTGACAGTGTGGTCTGAATATAGTTATGAAACCAATGTTATTTCAGCCTCAGAATATAATTTATTACTTATTTATTTCAAAAATGGATTTATATAATATCATTTCTTACTTATTTATTTAAAAAATGGTTTTATATAATACTTTAAACCGTGGTTCACTTTAGATACAGGATAAATCAGATTTCAGATGATAGTTCAGTTCTGTGTAATCAGTCAAATGCTTCTATTGTCACCCCTAATTGTCAGTTGATATTTATCTTCCTGGTGGTGATAGACATCATCCAATATCTTCCTGGTGGTGATAGACATCATCCAATATCTTCCTGGTGGTGATAGACATCATCAAATATCGTCCTGATTGTGATAGACATCATCCAATATCTTCCTGGTGGTGATAGACATCATCCAATATCTTCCTGGTGGTGATAGACATCATCCAATATCTTCCTGGTGGTGATAGACATCATCCAATATCTTCTAGGTGGTGATAGACATCATCCAATCAGTGGCGTGAATAGACTGCAAGGCAATACTTTCCTTACATCTTCCTCGTTGTGAAAATTTATGCAAAATGAGTCATTTCACAAAGACAATAGTGAACAGAGAAAACATTAAGGCTACAAGCGATCATTTCTATTGCAAACCTGTAAGAGGTGTGTGGTGCTTTATGGAATTGCACGTTTCTGTTGCTAAGCTCATTTGGCCACACACAATAATAATAGAACAATTCATTTGGAGGTGAGGTGTCTCGCTCATATTGACGATTCATAATGTGCGGGAATACTTTCATCAAAAGCTCTGATGATTATTAGGAGAGGAACAAGGACGAAATCAGTACAGTAGTGTACTCTACTACACTGCACTACACTGTACTCTACTGTATCTACTGTACTCTACTCTACTACACTGGACTCTACTGTATCTACTGTACTGTACTCTACTACACTGCACTACACTGTACTCTACTGTATCTACTGTACTACTGTACTACACTGCACTACACTGTACTACTGTACTGTATCTACTACACTGTACTCTACTGTATCTACTGTACTGTACTACTACACTACACTGGACTCTACTGTATCTACTGTACTGTACTCTACTACACTGGACTCTACTGTATCTACTGTACTGTACTCTACTACACTGGACTCTACTGTATCTACTGTACTGTACTCTACTACACTGGACTCTACTGTATCTACTGTACTGTACTCTACTACACTGGACTCTACTGTATCTACTGTACTGTACTCTACTACACTGCACTACACTGTACTCTACTGTATCTACTGTACTCTACTCTACTACACAGTATTACACTGTATCTACTGTACTGTACTCTACTGTATCTACTGTACTGTACTCTACTACACTGTACTACACTGGACTCTACTGTATCTACTGTACTGTACTCTACTACACTGTATCTACTGTATCTACTGTACTGTACTCTACTACACTGTATCTACTGTATCTACTGTACTCTACCACACTGTATTACATTGGACTCTACTGTATCTACTGTACTGTACTCTACTACACTGTATCTACTGTATCTACTGTATCTACTGTATCTACTGTACTGTACTCTACCACACTGTATTACATTGGACTCTACTGTATCTACTGTACTCTACTCTACTACACTGTATCTACTGTATCTACTGTACTGTACTCTACTACACTGTATCTACTGTACTGTACTCTACTACACTGTATCTACTGTATCTACTACACTGTATCTACTGTATCTACTGTACTCTACTCTACACTGTACTCTACTGTATCTACTGTACTGTCCTCTACTACACTGTATCTACTGTACTGTCCTCTACTACACTGTACTACACTGTATCTACTGTATCTACTGTACTGTACTCTAAATCAAATCAAATCAAATTTTATTTGTCACATACACATGGTTAGCAGATGTTAATGCGAGTGTAGCGAAATGCTTGTGCTTCTAGTTCCGACAATGCAGTAATAACCAACAAGTAATCTAACTAACAATTCCAAAACTACTGTCTTATAGACAGTGTAAGGGGATAAAGAATATGTACATAAAGATATATGAATGAGTGATGGTACAGGCAAGATACAGTAGATGGTATCAAGTACAGTATATACATATGAGATGAGTATGTAAACAAAGTGGCATAGTTAAAGTGGCTAGTGATACATGTATTAAATAAGGATGCAGTAGATGATATAGGGTACAGTATATACGTATGCATATGAGATGAATAATGTAGGGTATGTAACATTATATTAGGTAGCATTGTTTAAAGTGGCTAGTGATATATTTAACATCATTTCCCATCAATTCCCATTATTAAAGTGGCTGGAGTTGAGTCAGTGTGTTGGCAGCAGCCACTCAATGTTAGTGGTGGCTGTTTAACAGTCTGATGGCCTTGAGATAGAAGCTGTTTTACACTGTACTACACTGGACTCTACTGTATCTACTGTACTCTACTCTACTACACTGTATTACACTGTATGCTACTGTATCTACTGTACTACACTGACTCTACTGTATCTACTGTACTCTACTCTACTACACTGTATTACACTGTACGCTACTGTATCTACTGTATCTACTGTACTACACTGGACTCTACTGTATCTACTGTACTGCACTCTACTACACTGTATTACACTGTACTCTACTGTATCTACTGTATCTACTGTACTCTACTACACTGGACTCTACTGTATCTACTGTATCTACTGTACTCTACTACACTGACTCTACTGTATCTACTGTACTCTACTCTACTACACTGTATTACACTGTACACTACTGTATCTACTGTACTCTACTGTACTCTACTGTATCTACTGTACTACACTGTATTACACTGTACGCTACTGTATCTACTGTACTCTACTGTACTCTACTGTATCTACTGTACTACACTGTACGCTACTGTATCTACTGTACTCTACTCTACTACACTGTATTACACTGGACTCTACTGTATCTACTGTATCTACTATATTCTACTCTACTACACTGTATTACACTGTACGCTACTGTATCTACTGTACTGTACTCTACTACACTGTATCTACTGTATCTACTGTATCTACTGTATCTACTGTACTGTACTCTACTGTACTCTACTGTATCTACTCTACTACACTGTATTACACTGGACTCTACTGTATCTACTGTACTCTACTCTACTACACTGTATCTACTGTATCTACTGTACTGTACTCTACTACACTGTATTACATTGGACTCTACTGTATCTACTGTACTGTACTCTACTACACTGTATCTACTGGACTCTACTACACTGTATCTACTGGACTCTACTACACTGTATCTACTGTACTCTACTACACTGTATCTACTGTATCTACTGTACACTGTACTACTGTACTGTACTACACACTGTACTACACTGAACTCTACTGTATCTACTGTACTACACTGTACTAAACTGTACTCTACTGTATTACACTGTATCTACTGTACTGTACTCTACTTTACCACACTGTTTTATACTGGACTCTACTGTGTCTACCGTACTGTACTGTACTACACTGTACTCTACTGTACTAAACTGTACTCTACTACACTGTATTACACTGTACTGTGATCTACTGTACTACACTGTATACACTACTCTACTGTATCTACTGTACTACACTGTACTCTACTACACTGTATTACACTGGACTGTGAACTACTCTACTGTACTACACTGTATATACTGTACTCTACTGTATCTAATGTACTACACTGTACTACACTGTACTCTACTGTACTACACTGTATTACACTGTACTGTGATCTACTCTACTGTACTACACTGTACTCTACTGTATCTACTGTACAGCATCTTACTATACAATACTATAATATACTACACAGTAAAAAAAAAAACTTTATTTAACTATTTGCCTAACAAATTCGTATTTACAACGACGGCCTACCTATATTATACCATACTATACTATACTATACTATACTATACTCTACTATACCATTCCATACTATATTATACAATACAACACTATACCATATTATACCATAATATACTGTACTATACTATACCATACTATACTATACTATACTCTACTATACTATACCATAATATACCATACTCTGCTATAATGTACTATAGCATACTATACTGAGCTCTACTATACTATACCATAATATACCATACTATGCTATACTATACTATACTGAGCTCTACTATACTATACCATAATATACCATACTATGCTATACTATACTATAGCATACTCTACTATACTATACTGAGCTCTACTATACTATACCATACTATGCTATACTATGCTATACTATACTGAGCTCTACTATACTATACCATAATATACCATACAATGCTACCCTATACTATAGCATATTCTACTATACTATACTGTGCTCTACTATACTATACCATAATATACCATACTATACTATGCTATACTATGCTATACTATACTGAGCTCTACTATGCTAAACCACAATATACCATACTATGCTATACTATGCTATGCTATACTATGCTATACTATACTATACTGAGCTCTACTGTGCTGCTCTGCGCTGCGCTTGCCTCTGACTCTACATTACATTCTCCTGTCTCTAAGTCCCCCATAGTGGGTGATTTAGAGGGTGCTGCAGCATCAAGCTAGGTATTAATGGTGTCTCTCAACCCTTTGTTATGGTGTCGGGTGCGGGCCCAGGTGCAACGTGTCTGTCACCCTCTGCTATTAAAGTCACATTTCCTCTAGTTTATTATCCAAGCCTAGCCTTCTGGGACGATACACATCAGATTCCCCGTTAGAAAACAGGTGACGGGAGGAGGAAATAGAGCAGGGAAAATACAACAGAACGGAGACTTACGCAATGTGTCAAAGTCAACACAGATGGCTCAGTTGAGACTTGTTGTTAAGGGGACGTTTTGAATGGGAGAATCTGTCTTTTGTTTTGTTATCTAAAACATACAGGAGTCAACGTCAACTGACATTCATTTTATGTTCTTTTCATTTTATGTTCTAAAAGAAAAGGACACGTTTTTTAATTTTTTTTGTTTTTTATAATTTAATAATAATAAATGATTTAATAAAACATATAAAACATACAGAAGCATTTAAAGTAATTCTGTAGTGATTGTTTAGTGGTAAATAGGAGATGTGTACAGATAGTTCATCATGGGCCCTGACCGATATCACTGATGACAGCAGTCTGCGTAAAGCCTCATGGTAAAGCCTCATGGTTTTGAACTGCTTCTTCATGGGCCCTGACCGATATCACTGATGACAGCAGTCTGCGTAAAGCCTCATGGTAAAGCCTCATGGTAAAGCCTCATGGTAAAGCCACATGGTAAAGCCTCATGGTAAAGCCTCATGGTAAAGCCTCATGGTAAAGCCACATGGTAAAGCCTCATGGGTTTTGAACTGCTACATCATGGGCCCTGACCGATATCACTGATGACAGCAGTCTGCGTAAAGCCTCATGGTAAAGCCTCATGGTAAAAGCCTCATGGTAAAGCCTCATGGTAAAGCCTCATGGTTTTGAACTGCTTCTTCATGGGCCCTGACCGATATCTCTGATGACAGCAGTCTGCGTAAAGCCTCATGGTAAAGCCTCATGGTAAAGCCACATGGTAAAGCCTCATGGTAAAGCCTCATGGTTAAGCCTCATGGTAAAGCCTCATGGTAAAGCCATGGTAAAGCCTCATGGTTTTGAACTGCTTCTTCATGGGCCCTGACCGATATCACTGATGACAGCAGTCTGCGTAAAGCCTCATGGTAAAGCCTCATGGTAAAGCCTCATGGTAAAGCCTCATGGTTTTGAACTGCTTCTTCATGGGCCCTGACCGATATCACTGATGACAGCAGTCTGCGTCATGGTAAAGCCTCATGGTAAAGCCTCATGGTAAAGCCTCATGGTAAAGCCTCATGGTTTTGAACCTCATGGTAAGCCTCATGGTAAAGCTTCTGCTTCTTCCATGGGCCCTGACCGATATCACTGATGACAGCAGTCTGCGTAAAGCCTCATGGTAAAGCCTCATGGTAAAGCCTCATGGTAAAGCCTCATGGTTTTGAACTGCTTCTTCATGGGCCCTGACCGATATCACTGATGACAGCAGTCTGCGTAAAGCCTCATGGTAAAGCCTCATGGTAAAGTCTCATGGTAAAGCCACATGGTTTTGAACTGCTACATGGTAAAGCCTCATGGTAAAGCCTCATGCTCATGGTAAAGCCTCATGGTAAAGCCTCATGGTAAAGCCTCATGGTAAAGCCACATGGTAAAGCCTCATGGTAAAGCCACATGGTAAAGCCACATGGTAAAGCCTCATGGTAAAGCCACATGGTAAAGCCTCATTGTAAAGCCTCATGCTCATGGTAAAGCCTCATGGTAAAGCCTCATGGTAAAGCCTCATGGTAAAGCCACATGGTAAAGCCACATGGTAAAGCCACATGGTTTTGAACTGCTACATGGTAAAGCCTCATGGTAAAGCCTCATGCTCATGGTAAAGCCTCATGGTAAAGCCTCATGGTAAAGCCTCATAAAGCCTCATGGTAAAGCCTCATGGTAAAGCCTCATGGTAAAGCCACATGGTAAAGCCACATGGTTTTGAACTGCTACATGGTAAAGCCTCATGGTAAAGCCACATGGTAAAGCCTCATGGTAAAGCACCTGGTAAAGCCACATGGTTTTGAACTGCTACATGGTAAAGCCTCATGGTAAAGCCTCATGGTAAAGCCTCATGGTAAAGCCTCATGGTTTTGAACTGCTACATGGTAAAGCCTCATGGTAAAGCCTCATGGTAAACCCTCATGGTAAAGCCTCATGGTAAAGCCACATGGTAAAGTCTCATGGTAAAGCCTCATGGTTTTGAACTGCTACATGGTAAAGCCTCATGGTAAAGCCTCATGGTAAAGCCTCATGGTAAAGCCTCATGGTAAAGCCTCATGGTTTTGAACTGCTACATGGTAAAGTGGTGTTGAATTAGTATTAGAACACCAGGTGTGTGTGTGTGTGTGTGTGTGTGTGTGTGTGTGTGTGTGTGTGTGTGTGTGTGTGTGTGTGTGTGTGTGTGTGTGTGTGTGTGTGTGTGTGTGTGCGTGTGTGTGTATGCCTGGCTGTGAGTATGTGTTGTCATAGTGTAGCTCGGAGATATTCAGGGTATCATGCTGAGCTTAATTTAGTCCCATGGTAACAGCTAATTCAAGTAAAATGGCATTGCTAGTGTGTGGGCTTACTGCTTTTAACCCACATGTCACCTTATAGGGCTGCCTGCTGCTAAGGATGCATTTCCTACAGTAATGAACGTTTTCACAGTAATGAACGCTTTAACAGTAATGAACGCTTTAACAGTAATGAACGCTTTAACAGTAATGAACGCTTTAACAGTAATGAACGCTTTTACAATGAACGCTTTTACAGTAATGAAAGCTTTTACAGTAATGAGCGCTTTTACAGTAATGAACGCCCTTTAACAGTAATGAACACTTTTACAGTAATGAACGCTTTAACAGTAATGAACGTTTTCACAGTAATGAACGCTTTAACAGTAATGAACGCTTTAACAGTAATGAACGCTTTTACAGTAATGAACACTTTTACAGTAATGAACGCTTTTACAGTAATGAAAGCTTTTACAGTAATGAGCGCTTTTACAGTAATGAACGCTTTAACAGTAATGAACGCTTTACAGTAATGAACGCTTTAACAGTAATGAACGTTTCACAGTAATGAAAGCTTTAACAGTAATGAACGCTTTAACAGTAATGAACGCTTTAACAGTAATGAACGCTTTTACAGTAATGAACGCTTTACAGTAATGAGCGCTTTTACAGTAATGAACGCTTTAACAGTAATGAACGCTTTTACAGTAATGAGCGCTTTTACAGTAATGAACGCTTTAACAGTAATGAACGCTTTTACAGTAATGAACGCTTTAACAGTAATGAACGCTTTGAACGCTTTAACAGTAATGAACGCTTTTACAGTAATGAACGCTTTCACAGTAATGAACGCTTTAACAGTAATGAACGCTTTTACAGTAATGAACGCTTTTACAGTAATGAACGCTTTTACAGTAATGAAAGCTTTTACAGTAATGAACGCTTTTACAGTAATGAACGCTTTAACAGTAATGAACGATTTTACAGTAATGAAAGCTTTTACAGTAATGAACGCTTTTACAGTAATGAACGCTTTAACAGTAATGAACGCTTTTACAGTAATGAACGCTTTAACAGTAATGAACGCTTTAACAGTAATGAATGCTTTTACAGTAATGAACGCTTTTACAGTAATGAAAGCTTTTACAGTAATGAGCGCTTTTACAGTAATGAACGCTTTAACAGTAATGAACACTTTTACAGTAATGAACGCTTTAACAGTAATGAACGTTTTCACAGTAATGAACGCTTTCACAGTAATGAACGCTTTTACAGTAATGAACGCTTTAACAGTAATGAACGCTTTTACAGTAATGAAAACTTTTACAGTAATGAACGCTTTTACAGTAATGAAAGCTTTTACAGTAATGAAAGCTTTTACAGTAATGAACGCTTTTACAGTAATGAACGCTTTTACAGTAATGAAAGCTTTTACAGTAATGAACGCTTTTACAGTAATGAACGCTTTCACAGTAATGAACGCTTTAACAGTAATGAACGTTTTCACAGTAATGAACGTTTTCATAGTAATGAACGCTTTTACAGTAATGAACGCTTTCAAAATGACTGCATTGTGAGGAATGGGTGTACACGTTTTTACTTATTCTACAGTGTAACGGCTTTCGTCGTCGGATGAGGAAGAGTAGTCGGACCAAAGCGCGAAGTGGTAAAGTTTTCATGGTTGTTTATTGAACTGAACACTAATACAAAATAACAAGAGACTAAATGAAACAGTCCTGTAAAGAGAAAATAACTACCCACAAAACCCATGTGGGAAAGTTGGTTTAAGTATGGTTCCCAATCAGAGACAACGATAGTCAGCTGTCCCTTATTGAGAACCATACCCGGCCAAAAACATAGAAATAGAAAAACATAGAAAAATTAACATAGAATGCCCACCCAAATCACACCCTGACCAAACCAAAATAAAGACATAAAAAGCTCTCTACGGTCAGGGCATGACATACAAAACGACTGATGGATCGTTATTCTGACGCATATTGACACCATCCTGCCACATCCAAAATCCGTCCACAATTTGACTAAATAGTCATTCTGGTTTTAAAACCAGGGTTTCTGGTTTTGGTTCCAAACTTAGAGAAAAATAACTATTTCCATGTCACGTTAGTCAGTATACATAGGATCAGTAGGTTCAGTATATATAGGATCAGTACATATAGGATGAGTATATATTTATAGGATCAGTTTATAGGATCAGTTTATAGGATCAGTATATATAGGACCAGTATATATATATCAGTATATACAGGATCAGTACCTATAGGATCAGTATATATAGGATCAGTATATACAGGATCAGTATATTTA
Source organism: Oncorhynchus nerka (assembly GCF_034236695.1). Classification (NCBI taxonomy): domain Eukaryota; kingdom Metazoa; phylum Chordata; class Actinopteri; order Salmoniformes; family Salmonidae; genus Oncorhynchus; species Oncorhynchus nerka. The sequence goes on along the minus strand of NW_027039668.1, from coordinate 57,339 downwards.
AGATCAGTATATATAGGATCAGTAGGTTCAGTTCTTATAGGATAAGTATATATAGGATCAATATATATAGGATCAGTATATATAGGATCAATATATATAGGATCAGTATATATACGATCAGTATATATAGGATCAGTATATACAGGATCAGTATATATAGGATCAATATATATAGGATCAGTATATATACGATCAGTATATACAGGATCAGTATATTTAAGATCAGTATATTTAAGATCAGTATATATAGGATCAGTAGGTTCAGTTCTTATAGGATCAGTACATATAGGATCAGTATATACACTTTACTTTTTAAGTCAGCGCTATGTAACTGTAACCAATGGTAAAATTCTCCTGAACACCCCTTCTGCCTCCTCCCTACCAAGACTAATCTCCTAACACCCTCAGAACGAAAAGAGAAGCCCCTCAGTGAGGTTTCATCCCCTCCCCTTCCTTGAGGATAAAAGGCACAATTACAAAGCTTTATGTCTCCCTCCTCCCTCTCCTCCTCCTCTCCTCTCCTCTCCTCCTCCTCCTCCCCCTCTCTCCCTCCCTCTCCTCTCCCTCTCCTCCCTCCCTCCCCTCCCTCCCTCTCCTCTCCTCTCCTCTCCTCCCCTCCTCCCTCCTCCCTCCCTCTCCCCTCTCCTCTCTCCTCTCCTCTCCTCTCCTCTCCTCTCCTCCCTCTCCTCCCTCCTCCCTCTCCTCTCCTCTCCTCTCCTCTCCTCTCCTCTCCTCTCCTCTCCTCTCTCACCGCCAGCCACCTCCGCTGTGACTTATTAAACATCTCTATAAGGGTGGCAGTTATCCTCTCCTCTCTCGTTAAATGTCTATGGTCAGGGTGGTTATCTAGCAGATAAGTAGATAAGCTCAAGACAAAGAGGAAGATAAGAGGGCTATCGCTGCTCAGCTCCTCTCAGCTCCATGCTCCTAGCTGTAGCCCATCTCAACATTACTGATGATATCAAATCCTCCTTTCATTTAGAGGAAAACACATGGTAGCAGTTTTTTAAAATTCTTTCTTGATTCTTTATTGTCCTAATCCCATAGCAAGGGTATTAGTGTCTATCTAGAGCCAGGAACTGAGGGGTGCAATATGGCCTGAGTGAACGTGTTACTGTTTGTCTCAGGAGTTCAAGACAGAAAAATGCCAGCCGTGGGCATAACCAACATAAGGTTAGGGACCCCTATTTTTATTTATTTATTTTGGGAACTCCAATGTACTGTTTTCGAGTTAGAATCGTAGAATACACAAGGTGCCATTTGAAATGTGGTTGTTGCGTCTCTCTCTCTTTTTTACGTCAGTTTAGCCATGTCGAAAAACAAAGAAATGAGTCTAGCGAAGCTATTGATCTTTGTTAGTCACTCTCACTCAGACATCATACTAACATGACATGCAGTGCCTTCAGAAAGTACTCACACCCCTTGACCTGTTTCTACATCATGTTGTGTACAGCCTACATTTCATATCAATTAGATTGGCCAAAATCTAAATTGCGATTTTTAACTCCAATATTGTAATATGGCCTTTCTCTTCCATTTCAAAGACAATACTAACCTACATGACAAAATGAAAAGAAGGAAGTCTGTACTGAAGAACAGTATTCCAAAACATGCACTAACATAAGACACTAAAGTAATACTGCAAAAAAATGTGGCAAAGCAATTATCTTTTTGTCTTTAAAACAAAGTGTTATGTTTGAGGCAAATCAATACAACACTTTACTAAGTATCAAACTCCATATTTTCAATTATAGTGGTGGCTTCATAATGTTATGGTTAAGGACTGGGGACTTTTCCAGGAAAAAAAAAGTAGAATGACTCTAAGCACAGGCAAGTACTGCCGGCCTCCCTATTTGTCAAGGGGTACTTTCTGAAAGTCATGTGTAGAAGTTGAAAGAGACCGCAGCAGTAGCAACAAATTGCAGGAAATTTGTTTTAAACCTTCAAAAGAAAAAATGTAACCCTATGCCATTTGTTTGAATATTGCAGTAAATTACCTGTAAAACTGCGACACCAAAATAACTATCCACGCCATGGCAAAATGCATAAAATCAGTTATACAAATATCTTCTCTTCGCCCCATGACAAAATATGTTGAATTACATTAGACTTTAAAACTGACACATTTTCTCTGCCCACCATGGCAGAATGCAGGAAATTAACTCTAAACTCTTTGTTTTATCTCCGCCGTCAGTAGGGGGGCCACAAAATGTTTTTAATTTTAGCTTAGGGCCCCCAAAAGGCTAGGAAAAGCCATGGTTGGCTCAGTTCAATAGGAGAGCTCATCTTGCGAAAGCAGTGCTGATGTGTCCAGATGTTTTATGATGATGTAAACTGGGCGAAGGAGTCATGTTTCATCCATCAAAGTTGAATTGTGCTTTTGATTAGGGTAGCAAAAGATCTGTGGAACTTTCAATAAATTCCCAGGTTTCCAGATATCCTGGTTCACAGAATTTTTAAGCCCCGCTTTTGATTGATGGTGGTTCTGTGTGAATGTTCGGTGGGCTAATTGTATCCAGTGTTACCCACACACATCAATCAAGTTGTTGGGTGTTCGTTGTTTCAATTAGAGTATGAGAAGAGGTGTTTTAAATGGATGGGTTGTTTGGTTTCCACGGCAGCAGGGATAATAGGGAGGCCTCAGAACTGCTCATAGGGACTATTAAACACATTGCCATGCAGCAAATTTGAGAGAGAGAGAGAGAGAGAGAGAGAGAGAGAGAATGAGAGGGAGAGAGAGAGAGAGAGAGAGAGAGAGAGAGAGAGAGAGAGGGAGAGAGGGAGAGAGGGAGAGAGAGAGAGAGAGAGAGAGAGAGAGAGGAGAGAGAGGGAGAGAGAGAGGGAGAGAGAGAGAGAGAGAGAGATACAGAGAGAGAGAGGGGGAGAGAGAGAGAGAGAGAGAGAGAGAGAGAGAGAGAGAGAGAGAGAGAGAGAGGGAGAGAGAGAGGAGAGAGAGAGAGAGAGAGAGAGGAGGGAGAGAGAGAGAGAGAGAGAGAGAGAGGGAGAGAGAGAGAGGGAGAGAGAGAGAGAGAGAGAGAGAGAGAGAGAGAGAGAGAGAGGGAGAGAGGGAGAGAGGGAGAGAGAGAGAGAGAGAGAGAGAGAGAGAGGAGAGAGGGAGAGAGAGAGAGAGGGAGAGAGAGAGAGAGAGAGAGAGAGAGAGAGAGAGAGAGAGAGAGAGAGAGAGAGAGAGAGAGAGAGAGAGGGAGAGAGAGAGAGAGAGAGAGAGAGAGAGAGGGAGAGAGAGAGAGAGAGAGAGAGAGAGAGAGAGAGAGAGGGAGAGAGGGAGAGAGAGAGAGAGAGAGAGAGAGGGAGAGAGAGGGAGAGAGGGAGAGAGAGAGAGAGAGAGAGAGGGAGATGTCATTTTCATTGACATTTGAGTCATTTAACAGACACTCTCATCTTAAAATAGCTAGGAGGGACAAGCACATGTCACAGAAATAGTAAGTACAATTTTCCTCAATTAATTAGCTATCAGTACTGCAAGTTAGTTCAGGAAAGGCTTTTATTTCATTGAGTATTTTTTGGGGGGGGGTGTATTCCACTCCCGGTTATGTTGATGCTGCTGTGTTCTCTTTCAACTGTTTGTGTTCCAGTAATCTGTATATCTCTTCAACATCATTAGATGAATGCTGTTATCTTTCTAGTTTATAAATCATTGGCTAGTTCAGTCAGTATTGTCAGTATTGTTAGTTATAGCTTTTAGTTTGGCAAGCCATTTTTCTAATTAGGGTTTTGAAATGTTTTATATGTGCAATCAAACACTTAGTTTGGGCTTAACATGTCAAGGACAAGCGAACCTGACCAGGATACAGGCGGTCAATTTAGACAGGGATTGGCAAGCATCGCTAGGGATCATTTTTTATTTTACCTTTAAGTCAGTTAAGAACAAATTCTTATTTTCAATGACGGCCTAGGAACAGTGGGTTAACTGCCTGTTCAGGGGAAGAATGACATATTTGTACCTTGTCTAGGGGATTCGAACTTGCAACCTTTCCAACGCTCTAACCACTATCCTACCCTGCCGCCCCCAAGCATACATTCAACGGAACGAATGAACCTGGACAAACGGGGCTGGAAGCTGTTGTGGTTCATTGAATGTCTAGCTATTTTCCACAAGGAATTCAACGGTCTAAGTAAAACATGTGTGTCCGTTCCCACTTCAGATCTTCAGTAAAAATGTGAATCATCCAGGTGAGGAACCCAGCTCTCCCTCCTCTGGATCAGATTCCAGACAGCTTCCGTATCGTTCTCCCCCAGTCCACACCCTCCCTCCCTCCCCCTCCCTCCCTCCCTCCCTCCCATCCTCCCTCCCTCCCTCCCTCCCTCCCTCCCTCCCTCCCTCCCATCCTCCCTCCCTCCCTCCCTCCCTCCCTCCCATCCTCCCTCCCTCCCTCCCTCCCTCCCCACCTCCCTCCCACCCTCCCTCCCTCCCTCCCCCTCCCTACCTCCCATCCTCCCTCCCTCCCTCCCTCCCTCCCTCCCTCCCTCCCTCCCACCCTCCCTCCCTCTCCTCCCTCCCCTCCCTCCCTCCCCCCACCTCCCTCCCACCCTCCCCTCCCTCCCTCCCCCTCCCTACCTCCCTCCCACCCTCCCTCCCTCCCATCCTCCCTCCCTCCCTCCCTCCCACCCTCCCTCCCTCCCTCCCATCCTCCCTCCCTCCCTCCCTCTCTCCCTCCCTCCCTCCCTCCCTCCCTCCCTCCCTCCCCTCCCTCCCACCCTCCCTCAGTCCCTGCAAGTTCCCTCCCTCCCACCCTCCCTCCCTCCCTTCCTCCCTCCCTCCCTCCCTCCCTCCCTCCCATTGAGTCCCATCCTTCCCTTCCCTTCCTCCCTCCCTCCCATCCTCCCTCCCTCCTCCCTCCCTCCCACCCTCCCTCCCTCCCTCCCATCCTGCCCTCCCTCCCTCCCATCCTCCCTCCCTCCCTCCCTTCCTCCCTCCCTCCCATCCTCCCTCCCTCCCTCCCTCCCTCCCACCCCTCCCTCCCTAGATCCCTCCCATCCTCCCTCCCTCCCTCCCTTTCTCTCCCTCCCCTCCCTCCCTCCCTCCCTCCCTCACCCAGTCCCTCTGTCTCTCCCCTCCTCCTCTCCCACCCTCCCTCCCTCCTTCCTCCCTCCCTCCCTCCCTCCCTCCCATCCTCCCCTCCCATCCTCCCTCCTCCTCCCTTCCTCCCTCCCTCCCATCCTCCCTCCCCTCCCTCCCTCCCCCACCCTCCCTTCCCTCCCATCCTCCCTCCTCCCTCCCTCCCTCCCATCCTCCACCCTCCCTCCCTTTCCCTCCCTCCCATCCTCCCTCCCTCCCTCCCTCCCTCCCTCCCACCCTCCCTCCCCCCTCTCCCATCCTCCCTCCCCCTCCCTCCCTCCCTCCCCTCCTCCCTCCCTCCCACCCCTCCCTCCCTCCCATCCTCCCTCCCTCCCTCCCTCCCTCCCACCCTCCCTCCCTCCCTCCCATCCTCCCTCCCTCCCTCCCTCCCTCTTCCCTCCCTCCCTCCCTCCCTCCCTCCCTCCCCCACCCTCCCTCCCTCTCTCTCTCCTCCCTCCCACCCCTCCCTCCCTCCCTCCCTCCCTTCCTCCCTCCCTCCCTCCCTCCCTCCCTCCCTCCCATCCTCCCTCCCATCCTCCCTCCCTCCCTCCCTTCCTCCCTCCTCCCCATCCTCCCTCCCTCCCTCCCTCCCTCCCACCCTCCCTCCCCTCCCATCCTCCCTCCCTCCCTCCCTTCCCATCCTCCCTCCTCCCCATCCTCCCTCCCTCCCTCCCTCCCACCCTCCCTCCCTCCCTCCCATCCTCCCTCCCTCCCTCCCTCCCTCTCTCCCTCCCTCCTCCCTCCTCCTCCCTCCCTCCCACCCTCCCTCTCTCTCTCTCTCTCTCCTCCCTCCCTCCAGGTCCCTCCCTCCCAGCCTCCCTTCCTCCCTCCCTCCCTCCCTCCCCTCCCATCCTCCCTCCCATCCTCTCTCCTCCCTCCCACCCTCCACCTCCTCCCTCCCTCCTCCCTCCCTCCCTCCTCCCCTCCCTCCCCATCCTCCCTCCCATCCTCCCTCCCTCCCTTCCTCCCTCCCTCCCTCCCTCCCATCCTCCCTCCCATCCTCCTCCCATCCCTCCCTCCCTCCCTCCCCACCTCCTCCCTCCCTCCCCCTCCCCTACCTCCCTCCCACCCTCCCTCCCTCCCATCCTCCCTCCCTCCCTCCCTCCCTCCCACCCTCCCTCCCTCCCTCCCTCCCATCCTCCCTCCCTCCCTCCCTCCCTCTCCCCTCCTCCCTCCCCCTCTCTCCCTCCCTCCCTCCCTCCCTCCCTCTCTCCCTCCCTCCCTCCCTCCCTCCCTCCCCCTCCTCCCTCCCTCCCTCCCTCCCTCCCTCCTCTCCCACCCTCCCACCCTCCCTCCCTTCCTCCCTCCCTCCCTCCCTCCCCCCTCCGTATCGTTCTGATTTGATGTGGTACCGCCAGCTGTATCAGCTGTACTTCCTTCCTGGCTCTGTCTGCGCTACGATAACATCACCATGTTCAAAAAACACAAGTAGATCGGAGGTAAATCTTGTCACGCTACAACTCTTTAGAGTTGATATTGACATAACATGTATTTTATTCATCTACAAGAAAGGAATATTTCAGTCCGGTGGTATTATTACAAAAGAACAAGAAGTAAATCCAATAATGATCCCGAACTGTTTACGAGGACAAGAACAACGCTTTGTCCCCAACCTGGGTCTTTGTGTAATAGGACTAGGACAACTCTTTGTCCCCAACCTGGGACTTTGTGTAATAGGACTAGAACAACTCTTTGACCCCAACCTGGGTCTTTGTTTATAGGACAACTCTTTGTCCCCAACCTGGGACTTTGTGTAATAGGATTAGGACAACTCTTTGACCCCAACCTGGGTCTTTGTGTAATAGGACTAGAACAACTCTTTGACCCCAACCTGGGACTTTGTTTAATAGGACAACTCTTTGTCCCCAACCGGGGTCTTTGTTTATAGGACTAGGACAACTCTTTGACCCCAACCTGGGACTTTGTTTAATAGGACAACTCTTTGTCCCCAACCGGGGTCTTTGTTTATAGGACTAGGACAACTCTTTGACCCCAACCTGGGACTTTGTGTAATAGGACTAGAACAACTCTTTGACCCCAACCTGGGACTTTGTTTAATAGGACAACTCTTTGACCCCAACCAGGGTCTTTGTTTATAGGACTAGGACAACTCTTTGACCCCAACCTGGGACTTTGTTTAATAGGACTAGAACAACTCTTTGACCCCAACCTGGGACTTTGTTTAATAGGGACAACACGTTTACCCCAACCTGGGACTTTGTTTAATAGGACAACTCTTTGACCCCAACCAGGGTCTTTGTTTATAGGACTAGGACAACTCTTTGACCCCAACCTGGGTCTTTGTTTATAGGACTAGAACAACTCTTTGACCCCAACCTAGGATTTTGTTTATAGGACTAGAACAACTCTTTGACCCCAACCTGGGACTTTGTTTATAGGACAACTCTTTGACCCCAACCTGGGACTTTGTTTAATAGGACTAGAACAACTCTTTGACCCCAACCTGGGACTTTGTTTATAGGACAACTCTTTGACCCCAACCTGGGACTTTGTGTAATAGGACTAGAACAACTCTTTGACCCCAACCTGGGACTTTGTTTATAGGACTAGGACAACTCTTTGACCCCAACCTGGGTCTTTGTTTATAGGACTAGAACAACTCTTTGACCCCAACCTGGGACTTTGTGTAATAGGACTAGAACAACTCTTTGACCCCAACCTGGGTCTTTGTTTATAGGACTAGAACAACTCTTGACCCCAACCTGGGTCTTTTGTCTGGACTAATTTTTCACCAAGTGCAATTGAATAACGCATTTGCTTCCCGGGCAGAAATGATTGAATGGTTTGATTTATAGCCATCTGTGACTCTAATGCTTACTGATATGCATCTGCAACTCATCATAATGCATGTCCTTTTGTGTGGGGCATTTACCACTAAAGGTCATTGTTTGTTAGTCATTTTATCCTGGGTTAGGGTTAGAGTTAGGGTTAGGGAACATTGTATAGGTCACCGTTGTTAATGATTGGCTTGGTATTTGCGAATACACATCTTTGGTTTGGACTGGGTTATCAATTACCTACCCAGGCTTTCCACTTTTGGAATGACTCAGTACAAGTTTTGTCGCTCAGGGGAGTCCTGTGAATGGGTTAGAGTTAGGGTTAGGGGAGTCCTGTGAATGGGTTAGAGTTAGGTTAGGGGAGTCCTGTTGGGTTAATTAGGTTAGGGGAGTCCTGTGAATGGGTTAGAGTTAGGGTTAGGGAGTCCTGTGAATGAGTTAGAGTTAGGGTTAGGGGAGTCCTGTGAATGGGTTAGGAGTTAGGGTTAGGGAGTCCTGTGAATGGGTTAGAGATAGGGTTAGGGGAGTCCTGTGAATGGGTTAGAGTTAGGGTTAGGGAGTCCTGTGAATGAGTTAGAGTTAGGGTTAGGGGAGTCCTGTGAATGGGTTAGAGTTAGGGTTAGGGGGAGTCCTGTGAATGGGTTAGAGTTAGGGTTAGGGAGTCCTGTGAATGGGTTAGAGTTAGGGTTAGGGGAGTCCTGTGAATGGGTTAGGAGTTAGGGTTAGGGGGAGTCCTGTGAATGGGTTAGAGTTAGGGTTAGGGAGTCCTGTGAATAGGGTTAGAGTTAGGGTTAGTCCTGTGAATGGGTTAGGGTTAGGTTAGGGGAGTCCTGTGAATGGGTTAGAGTTAGGGTTAGGGAGTCCTGTGAATGGGTTAGAGTTAGGGTTAGGAGTCCCAGAATGGGCTAGAGTTAGGGTTAGGGAGTCCTGTGAATGGGTTAGAGTTAGGGTTAGGGGAGTCCTGTGAATGGGTTAGAGTTAGGGTTAGGGGGAGTCCTGTGAATGAGTTAGAGTTAGGGTTAGGAGTCCTTAATGGGTTAGTTAGGGTTAGGGGAGTCCTGTGAATGGGTTAGAGTTAGGGTTAGGGGAGTCCTGTGAATGGGTTAGTCCTGTGAATGGGTTAGAGTTAGGGTTAGGGAGTCCTGTGAATGGGTTAGAGTTAGGGTTAGGGGGAGTCCTGTGAATGGGTTAGAGTTAGGGTTAGGGGAGTCCTGTGAATGGGTTAGAGTTAGGGTTAGGGGGAGTCCTGTGAATGGGTTAGAGTTAGGGTTAGGGAGTCCTGTGAATGGGTTAGAGTTAGGGTTAGGGTCCTGTGAGTCCTGTGAATGGGTTAGAGTTAGGGTTAGGGAGTCCTAATGCTAGGTTAGGGGGGGAGTCCTGTGAATGGGTTAGAGTTAGGGTTAGGGGAGTCCTGTGAATGGGTTAGAGTTAGGGTTAGGGGAGTCCTGTGAATGGGTTAGAGTTAGGGTTAGTCCTGTGAGGAGTTAGGGTTAGGGAGTCCTGTGAATGGGTTAGAGTTAGGGTTAGGGGAGTCCGGAATGGGTTAGAGTTAGGGTTAGGGGAGTCCTGTGAATGGGTTAGAGTTAGGTTAGGGAGTCCTGTGAATGGGTTAGAGTTAGGGTTAGGGAGTCCTGTGAATGGGTTAGAGTTAGGGTTAGGGGAGTCCTGTGGAATGGGTTAGGAGTTAGGGTTAGGGAGTCCTGTGAATGGGTTAGAGTTAGGGGTTAGAGTCCTGTGAATGTCCACAGTGTGAACCTGCGGTCGTCAGATGGAACACAGAGAATAAAAGTAAGAATTTGAGGTTGGTTCAGTACATAGCTTTTTCTTTTTAAAATATTGTTTGGTTAATCATGTGACTCCATCATTTGTAACATGGTTTAAGTAAATTACTTTTGAAGCATTTATATGCTGAAGATGAAAAAAATAATTTGGTTAATCCCCCCCATCTTCCATCCAGTTCACTTTATTTGTATAATATATTACACTTGATCTTTCTTGAATAAGTTTCTCCATTTTGTTATCCCCCTTAACTTACTCTGAGTGTCTATGGTACAGTTTGTATTGCTGTTGGACTTTGCTGTTAGTCCCTCTATTTCCTTTGTTAATATGAACTATTTAAACCTAAATTGCTTTTGTTAATGAGTATTGAATTGCATGGCCTCTAAAGGCACATTTAAAAGTGTCCCATACAATAAGGGGATCTGCTGTTGTTATATCATGCCAGAAAAAGTCAGTTAGAAATTCTTCTGTCGAGGTTAAAAACAATTGTCATCCAAAATACTTTTATTACATTTCAAATCACCTCACCTACATGGAAATTCTGTATATATGCCAATTATTTTGATTGTGCGACCGCATTCTGTCCCCTATCAACAGTTTTTTAACTTTTCGTGCGAGAAAGTAGTCAAGACGACTAGCTTGATTGAGCCTCCGCCATGTATATATCCAGTGGCTGTTCTAGCTTGTAAGGTTCCCTGGGCAACCCCCCTTCAGCCCCACCAACAACAAAAAAGCACCATTCTGCAATATCTGTCATTTTTATTCAGACATTTGGAACAATATAAATAAATAATGGTAACATTTAAAACTATACAAGTACATATACAAAATAAGACTCGTAAATTTACAAAATAACTGAATAGAACAAATAGAAACAAATTGTAGAATAGAAATACAAATAAAACATATAATTGAATTGTTACCCCATTGCTAAACAAAAAGCACACATATAAAACTACATTTCACTAATCATATATCACACAAATAGAAAAACGGACGTATATTATTACACACAAACTAAACTGCACAACAAACTGCACAACAAACTGCACAACAACTAACCCACTGGGAATGTGATGAAATAAATCAAATCGGAAATAAATCATTCTCTCTACTATTATTCTGACATTTCACATTCTGTTACTCCTACCCCCTACTTTTTCGAACATTCTGTTAAAAATCGCGCAACATTTCAGCGCCCTGCTACTCATGCCAGGGATATAGTATATGCATATGATTAGTATGTGTGGATAGAAAACACTCAGACGTTTATAAAACTGGTTAAATCACGGCTGTGACTATAACAGAACGTGCGTTTCATCGAAAAGTGCAGGAAAATCTGATCACTGAAAATGGAAAAAAATATCCATGCGCGACTTCAACCCATTGATAAAGGTGAACCACATTTAATGGGGCTGAGGTTGCAATACCTACAGCTTCCACACGATGTCTAGAGTCTTGTCATTTGCCTACTCTTTGTTTCTTGGTCAAACAGACGCAAGGCAGCGCAGTTCTTCCGGTCTCCGACCGGATATTTTGGTTGAGATTTACCTGGACATTATTTCCAGAGGTACAGCTATAGAATTTACTTCGTCTTGTGATTAATTTGATCGCTTATTAACGTTTACTAATACCTAAAGTTGCATTACAAAAGTATTTCGAAGTGTTTTGTGAAAGTTTATCGTCGACTTTTTTAATTTAAAAAAATAACATTACGTTATAAGACGCAATTTTTTTCCGTTTATCACACAGTCTTCACAGATCGATATCTAGGCTATATATGGACCGATTTAATCGAAAAAAAGACCCAATAGTGATTATGGGACATCTAGGAGTGCCAACAAAGAAGATGGTCAAAGGTAATGAATGTTTTATATTTTATTGTGCGGTTTGTGTAGCGCCGACTATGCTAATTATTTTGTTTACGTCCCTGCGGGTCTTTGGGGTGTTACATGCTATCAGATAATAGCCTCATGTGCTTTCGCCGAAAAGCATTTTAAAAATCTGACTTGTTGCCTGATTCACAACGAGTGTAGCTTTAATTCACTACCCTGCATGTGTATTTTAATGAATGTTGAGTTTTTAACTAGTACTATTAGCATTTAGCGTAGCGCATTTGCATTTCCAGATCTCTAGATGGACGCCTGCGTGCCAGGTAGGAGCAAGAGGTTTAAACACAAAGTGGTGATCTTAACTGACCTAAGACAGGGAATTTTTACTAGATTAAATGTCAGAAACTGTGAAACTGAGTTTAAATGTATTTGTCTAATGTGTATGTAAACTTCCGACTTCAACTGTACATAAACCTTTTTCTTTGTGCCAGCGCCCCATGTCACCTATGCCTAAATCAACCACTGTTCACTAGGTCAGGATATTAAAACCTCAATATATCCACCAGATCCAAAAGATCTATGGTATTTGTGATTTGAGGGTGATATTTTGCAGTGTGATTTCCTTAAGTGCATGAGGGTGATATTTTGCATTGTGATTTCTTTAAGTGCACGAGGGTGATATTTTGCAGTGTGATTTCTTTAAGTGCATGAGGGTGATATTTTGCAGTGTGATTTCTTCTAAGTGCACGAGGGTGATATTTTGCAGTGTGATTTCTTCTATGTGCACGAGGGTGATATTTTGCAGTGTGATTTCCTTTATGCTCTATTGAGGTATTTAAAACCATACTATAATCTCCCACCATAAAAATAGAGTCTTGTATTGTCTGTAGGCTTGATAAATTATTATATATATTTTCAAAGAAGCGTGGATCATCATTATTTGGATCGTATTGATTCATATGTTTATGATCAAATAATATATTTAAAATAATCTACCCTGTGGATCTGTTTAAACAATTTGCACATTCGGATTAAAATTGTTAATTGAATACATCGTTTTTAGTTTCTTTGGGAGAAGTATATTTTTTGCGCCCTCAGTCCTTTTTCCACATATCTTAAAAACGTCTTAAGCACCTTTACAAAAAAAAAATGTTCGCCTAAAATGAGATATCCAAATCTAACTGCCTGTAGCTCAGGACCTGAAGCAAGGATATGTATATTCTTGATACATTTTGAAAGGAAACACTTTGAAGTTTGTGGAAATGTGAAATGAATGTAGGTGAATATAGACATTAGATCTGGTAAAAGATAATACAAAGATAAACCCATGCGTGTTTTGGGATTTTTTTTGTACCATCATCTTTGAAATGCAAGAGAAAGGCCAAAATGTATTATTCCAGTCCAGGTGCAATTTAGATTCTGGCCACTAGATGGTAGCAGTGTATATGCAAAGTTTTAGACTGATCCAATGAACCATTGCATTTATGCTTAAAATGTTGTATCAAGACAGCCCAAATGTGCCTAATTGGTTTATTAATACATTTTCAAGTTAATAATTGTGTACTCTCCTCAAACAATAGCATGGTATTATTTCACTGTAATAGCTACTGTAAATTGGACAGTGCAGTTTAAGCTTTCTGCCCATGTCAGATATGTTTATGTCCTGGGAAATGTTCTTGTTACTTACAACCTCATGCTAATCGCATTAGCCTACGTTAGCTCAACCGTCCCGTGGATGGGACACACCGATTCTGTAGAGGTCTGAACTTTTGAATGAGTTTCCCATAAACAATAGATGTTATATTCCTTCTCTTTTTGCAGGTAAATTAGTGATGGTCTTTTCTTACTATCTGCTAAGCCATTACATTTATAACTGGCTATACTTATTTAACCATTTACCATAATGAGATACAAGTTTCAATTCTATTTATCATAATATGTTATCGTAAACTTACCATAATGATTAAGTGTCTATATGGCTATACTTGATATTTGCATTGCTACTGCGTAAATGTTGTTCTCCACTATTCCACCTGCGAAAACCTTCCCCCATCCAAAATTGTCGTCCCAGTTACTGGCAGGCCACGCCTGTCCACCTGTATCCTAGGGCCTTTGAGAGATTGGGACCCTTGCTTAAAAAGAAAGCCCTCACCTCGATTGCATTGTAAAATATATATATATATATATATATATATATATATATAAAAACAGAAATCTTTCATATCTTATTTTATTTCCACAATGAACAATTAACTAATAAAATGCATAGTAATGTAGGCAGTTCATACAAAGGATTGTTACCTCTAACCAGGATTGTTACCTCTAACCAGGATTGCTACCTCTAACCAGGATTGCTACCTCTAACCAGGATTGTTACCTCTAACCAGGATTGTTACCTCTAACCAGGATTGTTACCTCTAACCAGGATTGCTACCTCTAACCAGGATTGCTACCTCTAACCAGGATTGTTACCTCTAACCAGGATTGCTACCTCTAACCAGGAGTGTTACCTCTAACCAGGATTGTTACCACTAACCAGGATTGTTACCTCTAACCAGGAGTGTTACCTCTAACCAGGATTGTTACCTCTAACGCACACACGCACACACACACACATACACATACGCACACGCACGCACGCACGCACGCACGCACGCACACACACGCACACACACACACACACACACACACACACACACACCACTCTCTCTCCACTCTTCCCCAACAAACAACCACAAGCTCAGATCTTCAATAGTTGTTCTATCCCTCCTAGCCCCAACTCAAGAGCAGACTTGATGTGAAAAGGCTGAATACAGTTGCAGCTGTTTGAGAAGGCCTGCGAAAACTGAGAACGGGGAGATTTGATGAACCAACATCACGTCCTAGGTGATAGAGATCAGATATGAGCCCCTTCCCCCTGAAACACACACACACACACTGGTACCCTGTTGTGATCGTTTTCCCCAAGCCTCTCTGTAAAGTCAGATCTATTGATTATTTTGCGTTGCCAGGGGCCAGAATAATTTGCCCCCTCTCTGA
>NW_027039668.1:35000-42314 GCF_034236695.1 Oncorhynchus nerka | reverse complement strand
ACACTAGCTGCAGTAACCCACGGGGATGGTGGTCACACTCAGACAACACTAGCTGCAGTAACCCACGGGGATGGTGGTCACACTCAGACAACACTAGCTGCAGTAACCCACGGGGATGGTGGTCACACTCAGACAACACTAGCTGCAGTAACCCACGGGGATGGTGGTCACACTCAGACAACACTAGCTGCAGTAACCCACGGGATGGTGGTCACACTCAGACAACACTAGCTGCAGTAACCCACGGGGATGGTGGTCACACTCAGACAACACTAGCTGCAGTAACCCACGGGGATGGTGGTCACACTCAGACAACACTAGCTGCAGTAACCCACGGGGATGGTGGTCACACTCAGACAACACTAGCTGCAGTAACCCACGGGGATGGTGGTCACACTCAGACAACACTAGCTGCAGTAACCCACGGGATGGTGGTCACACTCAGACAACACTAGCTGCAGTAACCCACGGGGATGGTGGTCACACTCAGACAACACTAGCTGCAGTAACCCACGGGGATGGTGGTCACACTCAGACAACACTAGCTGCAGTAACCCACGGGGATGGTGGTCACACTCAGACAACACTAGCTGCAGTAACCCACGGGGATGGTGGTCACACTCAGACAACACTAGCTGCAGTAACCCACGGGGATGGTGGTCACACTCAGACAACACTAGCTGCAGTAACCCACGGGGATGGTGGTCACACTCAGACAACACTAGCTGCAGTAACCCACGGGGATGGTGGTCACACTCAGACAACACTAGCTGCAGTAACCCACGGGGATGGTGGTCACACTCAGACAACACTAGCTGCAGTAACCCACGGGGATGGTGGTCACACTCAGACAACACTAGCTGCAGTAACCCACGGGGATGGTGGTCACACTCAGACAACACTAGCTGCAGTAACCCACGGGATGGTGGTCACACTCAGACAACACTAGCTGCAGTAACCCACGGGGATGGTGGTCACACTCAGACAACACTAGCTGCAGTAACCCACGGGGATGGTGGTCACACTCAGACAACACTAGCTGCAGTAACCCACGGGGATGGTGGTCACACTCAGACAACACTAGCTGCAGTAACCCACGGGATGGTGGTCACACTCAGACAACACTAGCTGCAGTAACCCACGGGGATGGTGGTCACACTCAGACAACACTAGCTGCAGTAACCCACGGGGATGGTGGTCACACTCAGACAACACTAGCTGCAGTAACCCACGGGGATGGTGGTCACACTCAGACAACACTAGCTGCAGTAACCCACGGGGATGGTGGTCACACTCAGACAACACTAGCTGCAGTAACCCACGGGGATGGTGGTCACACTCAGACAACACTAGCTGCAGTAACCCACGGGGATGGTGGTCACACTCAGACAACACTAGCTGCAGTAACCCACGGGGATGGTGGTCACACTCAGACAACACTAGCTGCAGTAACCCACGGGGATGGTGGTCACACTCAGACAACACTAGCTGCAGTAACCCACGGGGATGGTGGTCACACTCAGACAACACTAGCTGCAGTAACCCACGGGGATGGTGGTCACACTCAGACAACACTAGCTGCAGTAACCCACGGGGATGGTGGTCACACTCAGACAACACTAGCTGCAGTAACCCACGGGGATGGTGGTCACACTCAGACAACACTAGCTGCAGTAACCCACGGGGATGGTGGTCACACTCAGACAACACTAGCTGCAGTAACCCACGGGGATGGTGGTCACACTCAGACAACACTAGCTGCAGTAACCCACGGGGATGGTGGTCACACTCAGACAACACTAGCTGCAGTAACCCACGGGGATGGTGGTCACACTCAGACAACACTAGCTGCAGTAACCCACGGGGATGGTGGTCACACTCAGACAACACTAAGTGCAGTAACCCACGGGGATGGTGGTCACACTCAGACAACACTAGCTGCAGTAACCCACGGGGATGGTGGTCACACTCAGACAATCAGAGAGGGGGCAAATTATTCTGGCCCCTGGCAACGCAAAATAATCAAAAGATCTGACTCTTGTACAGAGAGGCTTGGGGGAAACGATCACAACAGGGTACCAGTGTGTGTGTGTGTTTCAGGGGTGGGGCTCATATCTGATCTCTATCACCTAGGACGTGATGTTGGTTCATCAAATCTCCCGTTCAGTTTTCGCAGGCCTTCTCAAACAGCTGCAACTGTATTCAGCCTTTTCACATCAAGTCTGCTCTTGAGTTGGGGCTAGGAGGGATAGAACAACTATTGAAGATCTGAGCTTGTGGTTGTTTGTTGGGGAAGAGTGGGGAGAGAGAGTGTGTGTGTGTGTGTGTGTGTGTGTGTGTGTGTGTGTGTGTGTGTGTGTGCGTGTGTGCGTGCGTGCGTGCGTGCGTGCGTGCGTGTGCGTGCGTATGTGTATGTGTGTGTGTGTGCGTGTGTGCGTTAGAGGTAACAATCCTGGTTAGAGGTAACACTCTGGTTAGAGAGTAACAATCCTGGTTAGTGGTAACAATCCTGATTAGAAGGTAGTGCTCTGGTTAGAGAGTAGCAATCCTGGTTAGAGGTAACAATCCTGGTTAGAGGTAGCAATCCTGGTTAGGTAGCAATCCTGGTTGATGGCAATCCTGGTTAGAGTGTGAAATCCTGGTTGAGGTAACAATCCTGGTTGGAAATTGTAATCTGGTTGGGAGTAGCAATCCTGGTTGGGGTAACAGTAGTTGAGGTAGCAATCAACAACTGAACTGCCTCTACTATGCATTTAGTGATATGAAAGATTTCTGTTTTTATATATATATATATATATATATATATATATATATTTACAATGCATCCCAGGTGAGGCTTTCTTTTTAAGCAAGGGTCCCAATCTCTCAAAGGCCCTAGGATACAGGTGGACAGGCGTGGCCTGCCAGTAACTGGGCGACAATTTTGCCGGATGGGGAAAGGTTTTGAGGTGGAATAGTGGAGAACAACATTTACGCAGTAGCAATACAAATATCAAGTATAGCCATATAGACATAATCATTATGGTAAGTTTACGATAACATATTATGATAAATAGAATTGAAACTTGTATCTCATTATGGTAAATGGTTAAATAAGTATAGCCAGTTATAAATGTAATGGCTTAGCAGATAGTAAGAAAAGACCATCACTAATTTACCTGCAAAGAGAAGGAATATAACATCTATTGTTTATGGGAAACTCATTCAAAAAGTTCAGACCTCTACAGAATCGGTGTGTCCCATCCACGGGACGGTTGAGCTAACGTAGGCTAATGCGATTAGCATGAGGTTGTAAGTAACAAGAACATTTCCCAGGACATAAACATATCTGACATGGGCAGAAAGCTTAAACTGCACTGTCCAATTTACAGTAGCTATTACAGTGAAATAATACCATGCTATTGTTTGAGGAGAGTACACAATTATTAACTTGAAAATGTATTAATAAACCAATTAGGCACATTTGGGCAGTCTTGATACAACATTTTAAGCATAAATGCAATGGTTCATTGGATCAGTCTAACACTTTGCATATACACTGCTACCATCTAGTGGCCAGAATCTAAATTGCACCTGGACTGGAATAATACATTTTGGCCTTTCTTGCATTTTCAAAGATGATGGTACAAAAAATCCCAAAACACGCATGGGTTTATCTTTGTATTATCTTTTACCAGATCTAATGTCTATATTCACCTACATTCATTTCACATTTCCACAAACTTCAAAGTGTTTCCTTTCAAAATGTATCAAGAATATACATATCCTTGCTTCAGGTCCTGAGCTACAGGCAGTTAGATTTGGATATCTCATTTTAGGCGAACTTTTTTTGTAAAGGTGCTTAAGACGTTTTAAGATATGTGGGAAAAGGACTGAGGGCGCAAAAATATACTTCTCACAAAGAAACTAAAAACGATGTATTCAATTAACAATTTTAACTGAATGTACAAATTGTTTAAACAGATCCACAGGGTAGATTATTTTAAATATATTATTTGATCATAAACATATGAATCAATACATCCAAATAATGATGATCCACGCTTCTTTGAAAATATATATAATAATTTATCAAGCCCCACAGACAATACAAGACTCTATTTTTTATGGTGGGAGATTATAGTATATTTTAAATACCTCAATAGAGCATAAAGGAAATCACACTGCAAAATATCACCCTCGTAGGCACTTAGAAGAAATCACACTGCAAAATATCACCCTCATGCACTTAAAGAAATCACAATGCAAAATATCACCCTCATGCACTTAAAGAAATCACACTGCAAAATATCACCCTCAGTGCACTAAAAAGAAATCACAATGCAAAATATCACCCTCATGCACTTAAGGAAATCACACTGCAAAATATCACCCCTCAAAATCACAATACCATAGATCTTTTTGGATCTGGTGGATATATTGGAGGTTTTAATATCCTGACCTAGTGAACAGTGGTTGATTTAGGCATAGGTGACATGGGGCGCTGGCACAAAGAAAAAGGTTTATGTACAGTTGAAGTGGAAGTTTACATACACATTAGACAAATACATTTTTAAACTCAGTTTCACAGTTTCTGACATTTAATCCTAGTAAAAATTCCCTGTCTTAGGTCAGTTAAGATCACCACTTTGTGTTTAAAACTCTCTTGCTCCTACCTGACATTCCAGGCGTCCCATCTAGAGATCTGGAAATGCAAATCCACGCTAAATGCTAATAGTACTAGTTAAAACTCAAGCGTTCATTAAAATACACATGCAGGGTAGTGAATTAAAGCTACACTCGTTGTGAATCCAGGCAACAAGTCAGATTTTAAATGCTTTCAGCGAAAGCATGAGAAGCTGTTATCTGATAACGTAACACCCAAAAGACCATAGAGACGTAAAACAAAATAATTAGCATAGTGGGCGCTACACAAACCGCACAATAAAATATAAAACATTCATTACCTTTGACCATCTTCTTTGTTGGCACTCCTAGATGTCCCATAATCACTATTGGGTCTTTTTTTCGATTAAATCGGTCCATATATAGCCTAGATATCGATCTGTGAAGACTGTGTGATAAACGGAAAAAAATTGCGTCTTATAACGTAATGTTATTTTTTTAAATTAAAAAAGTTGACGATAAACTTTCACAAAACACTTCGAAATACTTTTGTAATGCAACTTTAGGTATTAGTAAACGTTAATAAGCGATCAAATTAATCACAAGACGAAGTAAATTCTATAGCTGTACCTATAGATACAACCAAAATATCCGGTCGGAGACCGGAAGAACTGCGCTGCCTTGCGTCTGTTTGACCAAGAAACAAAGAGTAGGCAAATGACAAGACTCTAGACATCGTGTGGAAGCTGTAGGTACTGCAACCTCAGCCCCATTAAATGTGGTTCACCTTTATCAATGGGTTGAAGTCGCGCATGGATATTTTTTTCCATTTTCAGTGATCAGATTTTCCTGCACTTTTCGATGAAACGCACGTTCTGTTATAGTCACAGCCGTGATTTAACCAGTTTTATAAACGTCTGAGTGTTTTCTATCCACACATACTAATCATATGCATATACTATATCCCTGGCATGAGTAGCAGGGCGCTGAAATGTTGCGCGATTTTTAACAGAATGTTCGAAAAAGTAGGGGGTAGGAGTAACAGAATGTGAAATGTCAGAATAATAGTAGAGAGAATGATTTATTTCCGATTTGATTTATTTCATCACATTCCCAGTGGGTTAGTAGTTGTGCAGTTTGTTGTGCAGTTTGTTGTGCAGTTTAGTTTGTGTGTAATAATATACGTCCGTTATTCTATTTGTGTGATATATGATTAGTGAAATGTAGTTTTATATGTGTGCTTTTTGTTTAGCAATGGGGTAACAATTCAATTATATGTTTTATTTGTATTTCTATTCTACAATTTGTTTCTATTTGTTCTATTCAGTTATTTTGTAAATTTACGAGTCTTATTTTGTATATGTACTTGTATAGTTTTAAATGTTACCATTATTTATTTATATTGTTCCAAATGTCTGAATAAAAATGACAGATATTGCAGAATGGTGCTTTTTTGTTGTTGGTGGGGCTGAAGGGGGGGGGGTTGCCCAGGGAACCTTACAAGCTAGAACAGCCACTGGATATATACATGACGGAGGCTCAATCAAGCTAGTCGTCTTGACTACTTTCTCGCACGAAAAGTTAAAAAACTGTTGATAGGGGACAGAATGCGGTCGGACAATCAAAATAATTGGCATATATACAGAATTTCCATGTAGGTGAGGTGATTTGAAATGTAATAAAAGTATTTTGGATGACAACTTGTTTTTAACCTCGACAGAAGAATTTCTAACTGACTTTTTCTGGCATGATATAACAACAGCAGATCCCCTTATTGTATGGGACACTTTTAAATGTGCCTTTAGAGGCCATGCAATTCAATACTCATTAACAAAAGCAATTTAGGTTTAAATAGTTCATATTAACAAAGGAAATAGAGGGACTAACAGCAAAGTCCAACAGCAATACAAACTGTACCATAGAGGCTCAGAGTAAGTTAAGGGGGATAACAAAATGGAGAAACTTATTCAAGAAAGATCAAGTGTAATATATTATACAAATAAAGTGAACTGGATGGAAGATGGGGGGGGAGGATTAACCAAATGATTTTTTTCATCTTCAGCATATAAATGCTTCCAAAAGTAATTTACTTAAACCATGTTACAAATGATGGAGTCCCACATGATTAACCAAACAATATTTTAAAAGAAAAAGCTATGTACTGAACCAACCTCAAATTCTTACTTTTATTCTCTGTGTTCCATCTGACGACCGCAGGTTCACACTGTGGACATTCACAGGACTCCCCTAACCCTAACTCTAACCCATTCACAGGACTCCCCTAACCCTAACTCTAACCCATTCACAGGACTCCCCTAACCCTAACTCTAACCCATTCACAGGACTCCCCTAACCCTAACTCTAACCCATTCACAGGACTCCCCTAACCCTAACTCTAACCCATTCACAGGACTCCCTAACCCTAACTCTAACCCATTCACAGGACTCCCTAACCCTAACTCTAACCCATTCACAGGACTCCCCTAACCCTAACTCTAACCCATTCACAGGACTCCCTAACCCTAACTCTAACCCATTCACAGGACTCCCTAACCCTAACTCTAACCCATTCACAGGACTCCCCTAACCCTAACTCTAACCCATTCACAGGACTCCCCTAACCCTAACTCTAACCCATTCACAGGACTCCCCTAACCCTAACTCTAACCCATTCACAGGACTCCCCTAACCCTAACTCTAACCCATTCA
>NW_027039668.1:0-27500 GCF_034236695.1 Oncorhynchus nerka | reverse complement strand
CTTTTGTAATTGTGCCTTTTATCCTCAAGGAAGTAATGAAACCTCACTGTCGGGCTTCTCTTTCGTTCTGAGGGGTGTTAGCAGATTAGTCTTGGTAGGGAGGAGGCAGAAGGGGTGTTCAGGAGAATTTTACCATTGGTTACAGTTACATAGCGCTGACTTAAAAAGTAAAGTGTATATACTGATCCTATATGTACTGATCCTATAAGAACTGAACCTACTGATCCTATATATACTGATCCTATATATACTGATCCTATATATATTGATCCTATATATACTGATCCTATAGGTACTGATCCTGTATATACTGATATATATATATACTGGTCCTATATATACTGATCCTATAAACTGATCCTATAAACTGATCCTATAAATATATACTCATCCTATATGTACTGATCCTATATATACTGAACCTACTGATCCTATGTATACTGACTAACGTGACATGGAAATAGTTATTTTTCTCTAAGTTACTTGCGGAACCAAAACCAGAAACCCTGGTTTTAAAACCAGAATGACTATTTAGTCAAATTGTGTGAATGGATTTTTGGATGTGTAGGATGGTGTCAATATGCGTCAGAATAACGATCCATCAGTCGTTTTGTATGTCATGCCTGACCGTAGAGAGCTTTTTATGTCTTTATTTTGGTTTGGTCAGGGTGTGATTTGGGTGGGCATTCTATGTTAATTTTTCTATGTTTTTCTATTTCTATGTTTTTGGCGGGTATGGTTCTCAATAAGGGACAGCTGACTATCGTTGTCTCTGATTGGGAACCATACTTAGGGTAGCTTTTTCCCACATGGGTTTTGTGGGTAGTTATTTTCTCTTTACAGGACTGTTTCATTTAGTCTCTTGTTATTTTGTATTAGTGTTCAGTTCAATAAACAACCATGAAAACTTTACCACTTCGCGCTTTGGTCCGACTACTCTTCCTCATCCGACGACGAAAGCCGTTACACTGTAGAATAAGTAAAAACGTGTACACCCATTCCTCACAATGCAGGCATTTTGAAAGCGTTCATTACTGTAAAAGCGTTCATTACTATGAAAACGTTCATTACTGTGAAAACGTTCATTACTGTTAAAGCGTTCATTACTGTGAAAGCGTTCATTACTGTAAAAGCGTTCATTACTGTAAAAGCTTTCATTACTGTAAAAGCGTTCATTACTGTAAAAGCGTTCATTACTGTAAAAGCTTTCATTACTGTAAAAGCTTTCATTACTGTAAAAGCGTTCATTACTGTAAAAGCTTTCATTACTGTAAAAGCGTTCATTACTGTTAAAGCATTCATTACTGTAAAAGCGTTCATTACTGTGAAAGCGTTCATTACTGTGAAAACGTTCATTACTGTTAAAGCGTTCAATACTGTAAAAGTGTTCATTACTGTTAAAGCGTTCATTACTGTAAAAGCGCTCATTACTGTAAAAGCTTTCATTACTGTAAAAGCGTTCATTACTGTAAAAGCGTTCATTACTGTTAAAGCGTTCATTACTGTTAAAGCGTTCATTACTGTAAAAGCGTTCATTACTGTTAAAGCGTTCATTACTGTAAAAGCGTTCATTACTGTAAAAGCTTTCATTACTGTAAAATCGTTCATTACTGTTAAAGCGTTCATTACTGTAAAAGCGTTCATTACTGTAAAAGCTTTCATTACTGTAAAAGCGTTCATTACTGTAAAAGCGTTCATTACTGTAAAAGCGTTCATTACTGTTAAAGCGTTCATTACTGTGAAAGCGTTCATTACTGTAAAAGCGTTCATTACTGTTAAAGCGTTCATTACTGTGTAAAACGTTCATTACTGTTAAAGCGTTCATTACTGTAAAAGCGTTCATTACTGTTAAAGCGTTCATTACTGTAAAAGCGCTCATTACTGTAAAAGCTTTCATTACTGTAAAAGCGTTCATTACTGTTAAAGCGTTCATTACTGTTAAAGCGTTCATTACTGTTAAAGCTTTCATTACTGTGAAAACGTTCATTACTGTTAAAGCGTTCATTACTGTAAAAGCGTTCATTACTGTTAAAGCGTTCATTACTGTAAAAGCGCTCATTACTGTAAAGCTTTCATTACTGTAAAAGCGTTCATTACTGTAAAAGCGTTCATTACTGTAAAAGCGTTCATTACTGTTAAGCGTTCATTACTGTTAAAGCGTTCATTACTGTGAAAACGTTCATTACTGTTAAAGCGTTCATTACTGTAAAAGCGTTCATTACTGTTAAAGCGTTCATTACTGTAAAAGCGCTCATTACTGTAAAAGCTTTCATTACTGTAAAAGCGTTCATTACTGTAAAAGCGTTCATTACTGTTAAAGCGTTCATTACTGTTAAAGCGTTCATTACTGTTAAAGCGTTCATTACTGTTAAAGCGTTCATTACTGTGAAAACGTTCATTACTGTAGGAAATGCATCCTTAGCAGCAGGCAGCCCTATAAGGTGACATGTGGGTTAAAAGCAGTAAGCCCACACACTAGCAATGCCATTTTACTTGAATTAGCTGTTACCATGGGACTAAATTAAGCTCAGCATGATACCCTGAATATCTCCGAGCTACACTATGACAACACATACTCACAGCCAGGCATACACACACACGCACACACACACACACACACACACACACACACACACACACACACACACACACACACACCTGGTGTTCTAATACTAATTCAACACCACAAGGAAAAAGAAGAATGGAGGGAAAAGACAGAAGGACAGATGATCAAACGAATATACCATGTAGCAGTTCAAAACCATGTGGCTTTACCATGAGGCTTTACCATGTGGCTTTACCATGAGGCTTTACCATGAGGCTTTACCATGAGGCTTTACCATGAGGCTTTACCATGTGGCTTTACCATGAGGCTTTACCATGAGGCTTTACCATGAGGCTTTACCATGAGGCTTTACCATGTGGCTTTACCATGAGGCTTTACCATGAGGCTTTACCATGTAGCAGTTCAAAACCATGAGGCTTTACCATGAGGCTTTACCATGAGGCTTTACCATGTAGCAGTTCAAAACCATGTGGCTTTACCAGGTGCTTTACCATGAGGCTTTACCATGAGGCTTTACCATGAGGCTTTACCATGTAGCAGTTCAAAACCATGTGGCTTTACCATGTGGCTTTACCATGAGGCTTTACCATGAGGCTTTACCATGAGGCTTTATGAGGCTTTACCATGAGGCTTTACCATGAGGCTTTACCATGAGGCTTTACCATGTGGCTTTACCATGAGGCTTTACCATGAGCATGAGGCTTTACCATGAGGCTTTACCATGTAGCAGTTCAAAACCATGTGGCTTTACCATGTGGCTTTACCATGTGGCTTTACCATGAGGCTTTACCATGAGGCTTTACCATGAGGCTTTACCATGAGCATGAGGCTTTACAATGAGGCTTTACCATGTGGCTTTACCATGAGGCTTTACCATGTGGCTTTACCATGTGGCTTTACCATGAGGCTTTACCATGTGGCTTTACCATGAGGCTTTACCATGAGGCTTTACCATGAGGCTTTACCATGAGCATGAGGCTTTACCATGAGGCTTTACCATGTAGCAGTTCAAAACCATGTGGCTTTACCATGAGACTTTACCATGAGGCTTTACCATGAGGCTTTACGCAGACTGCTGTCATCAGTGATATCGGTCAGGGCCCATGAAGAAGCAGTTCAAAACCATGAGGCTTTACCATGAGGCTTTACCATGAGGCTTTACCATGAGGCTTTACGCAGACTGCTGTCATCAGTGATATCGGTCAGGGCCCATGAAGAAGCAGTTCAAAACCATGAGGCTTTACCATGAGGCTTTACCATGAGGCTTTACCATGAGGCTTTACGCAGACTGCTGTCATCAGTGATATCGGTCAGGGCCCATGAAGAAGCAGTTCAAAACCATGAGGCTTTACCATGAGGCTTTACCATGAGGCTTTACGCAGACTGCTGTCATCAGTGATATCGGTCAGGGCCCATGAAGAAGCAGTTCAAAACCATGAGGCTTTACCATGTGGCTTTACCATGTGGCTTTACCATGAGGCTTAACCATGAGGCTTTACCATGAGGCTTTACCATGTGGCTTTACCATGAGGCTTTACCATGAGGCTTTACGCAGACTGCTGTCATCAGTGATATCGGTCAGGGCCCATGAAGAAGCAGTTCAAAACCATGAGGCTTTACCATGAGGCTTTACCATGAGGCTTTACCATGAGGCTTTACCATGAGGCTTTACGCAGACTGCTGTCATCAGTGATATCGGTCAGGGCCCATGATGTAGCAGTTCAAAACCCATGAGGCTTTACCATGTGGCTTTACCATGAGGCTTTACCATGAGGCTTTACCATGAGGCTTTACCATGTGGCTTTACCATGAGGCTTTACCATGAGGCTTTACCATGAGGCTTTACGCAGACTGCTGTCATCAGTGATATCGGTCAGGGCCCATGAAGAAGCAGTTCAAAACCATGAGGCTTTACCATGAGGCTTTACCATGAGGCTTTACCATGAGGCTTTACGCAGACTGCTGTCATCAGTGATATCGGTCAGGGCCCATGATGTAGCAGTTCAAAACCCATGAGGCTTTACCATGTGGCTTTACCATGAGGCTTTACCATGAGGCTTTACCATGAGGCTTTACCATGTGGCTTTACCATGAGGCTTTACCATGAGGCTTTACCATGAGGCTTTACGCAGACTGCTGTCATCAGTGATATCGGTCAGGGCCCATGAAGAAGCAGTTCAAAACCATGAGGCTTTACCATGAGGCTTTACCATGAGGCTTTACGCAGACTGCTGTCATCAGTGATATCGGTCAGGGCCCATGAAGAAGCAGTTCAAAACCATGAGGCTTTACCATGAGGCTTTACGCAGACTGCTGTCATCAGTGATATCGGTCAGGGCCCATGATGAACTATCTGTACACATCTCCTATTTACCACTAAACAATCACTACAGAATTACTTTAAATGCTTCTGTATGTTTTATATGTTTTATTAAATCATTTATTATTATTAAATTATAAAAAACAAAAAAATAAAAAACGTGTCCTTTTCTTTTAGAACATAAAATGAAAAGAACATAAAATGAATGTCAGTTGACGTTGACTCCTGTATGTTTTAGATAACAAAACAAAAGACAGATTCTCCCATTCAAAACGTCCCCTTAACAACAAGTCTCAACTGAGCCATCTGTGTTGACTTTGACACATTGCGTAAGTCTCCGTTCTGTTGTATTTTCCCTGCTCTATTTCCTCCTCCCGTCACCTGTTTTCTAACGGGGAATCTGATGTGTATCGTCCCAGAAGGCTAGGCTTGGATAATAAACTAGAGGGGAAATGATGACTTTAATAGCAGAGGGTGACAGACACGTTGCACCTGGGCCCGCACCGACACCATAACAAAGGGTTGAGAGACACCATTAATACCTAGCTTGATGCTGCAGCACCCCTCTAAATCACCCACTATGGGGGACTTAGAGACAGGAGAATGTAATGTACAGTCAGAGGCAAGCGCAGCGCAGAGCAGCACAGTAGAGCTCAGTATAGTATAGTATAGCATAGTATAGCATAGCATAGTATAGCATAGTATGGTATATTGTGGTTTAGCATAGTAGAGCTCAGTATAGTATAGCATAGTATAGCATAGTATAGTATGGTATATTATGGTATAGTATAGTAGAGCACAGTATAGTATAGTAGAATATGCTATAGTATAGGGTAGCATTGTATGGTATATTATGGTATAGTATAGTAGAGCTCAGTATAGTATAGCATAGTATAGCATAGTATGGTATAGTATAGTAGAGCTCAGTATAGTATAGTAGAGTATGCTATAGTATAGTATAGCATAGTATGGTATATTATGGTATAGTATAGTAGAGCTCAGTATAGTATAGTATAGCATAGTATGGTATATTATGGTATAGTATAGTAGAGCTCAGTATAGTATGCTATAGTACATTATAGCAGAGTATGGTATATTATGGTATAGTATAGTAGAGTATAGTATAGTATAGTATGGTATAGTATAGTACAGTATATTATGGTATAATATGGTATAGTGTTGTATTGTATAATATAGTATGGAATGGTATAGTAGAGTATAGTATAGTATAGTATAGTATAGTATGGTATAATATAGGTAGGTCCGTCGTTGTAAATACGAATTTGTTAGGCAAATAGTTAAATAAAGTTTTTTTTTTTTTTTTACTGTAGTATATTATAGTATTGTATAGTAAGATGCTGTACAGTAGATACAGTAGAGTACAGTGTAGTACAGTAGAGTAGATCACAGTACAGTGTAATACAGTGTAGTACAGTAGAGTACAGTGTAGTACAGTGTAGTACATTAGATACAGTAGAGTACAGTATATACAGTGTAGTACAGTAGAGTAGTTCACAGTCCAGTGTAATACAGTGTAGTAGAGTACAGTGTAGTACAGTAGATACAGTAGAGTAGTGTATACAGTGTAGTACAGTAGATCACAGTACAGTGTAATACAGTGTAGTAGAGTACAGTTTAGTACAGTAGAGTACAGTGTAGTACAGTACAGTACGGTAGACACAGTAGAGTCCAGTATAAAACAGTGTGGTAAAGTAGAGTACAGTACAGTAGATACAGTGTAATACAGTAGAGTACAGTTTAGTACAGTGTAGTACAGTAGATACAGTAGAGTTCAGTGTAGTACAGTGTAGTAGAGTACAGTACAGTAGATACAGTGTAATACAGTGTAGTAGAGTACAGTAGATACAGTGTAGTAGAGTACAGTAGATACAGTGTAGTAGAGTCCAGTAGATACAGTGTAGTAGAGTCCAGTAGATACAGTGTAGTAGAGTACAGTACAGTAGATACAGTAGAGTCCAATGTAATACAGTGTAGTAGAGTACAGTACAGTAGATACAGTAGATACAGTGTAGTAGAGTAGAGTACAGTAGATACAGTAGAGTCCAGTGTAATACAGTGTAGTAGAGTAGATACAGTAGAGTACAGTAGAGTACAGTACAGTAGATACAGTAGATACAGTAGATACAGTAGATACAGTGTAGTAGAGTACAGTACAGTAGATACAGTAGCGTACAGTGTAATACAGTGTAGTAGAGTAGAGTATAGTAGATACAGTAGATACAGTAGAGTCCAGTGTAATACAGTGTAGTAGAGTAGAGTACAGTAGATACAGTAGCGTACAGTGTAGTACAGTAGATACAGTAGAGTACAGTAGAGTACAGTAGATACAGTAGCGTACAGTGTAATACAGTGTAGTACAGTAGATACAGTAGAGTACAGTAGAGTACAGTAGATACAGTAGTGTACAGTGTAATACAGTGTAGTAGAGTAGAGTACAGTAGATACAGTAGAGTCCAGTGTAGTAGAGTACAGTAGATACAGTAGATACAGTAGAGTCCAGTGTAGTAGAGTACAGTAGATACAGTAGATACAGTAGAGTGCAGTGTAATACAGTGTAGTAGAGTGCAGTACAGTAGATACAGTAGAGTCCAGTGTAGTACAGTAGATACAGTAGATACAGTAGCGTACAGTGTAATACAGTGTAGTAGAGTAGAGTACAGTAGATACAGTAGAGTCCAGTGTAGTACAGTAGATACAGTAGCGTACAGTGTAATACAGTGTAGTAGAGTAGAGTACAGTAGATACAGTAGAGTCCAGTGTAGTACAGTGTAAAACAGCTTCTATCTCAAGGCCATCAGACTGTTAAACAGCCACCACTAACATTGAGTGGCTGCTGCCAACACACTGACTCAACTCCAGCCACTTTAATAATGGGAATTGATGGGAAATGATGTTAAATATATCACTAGCCACTTTAAACAATGCTACCTAATATAATGTTACATACCCTACATTATTCATCTCATATGCATACGTATATACTGTACCCTATATCATCTACTGCATCCTTATTTAATACATGTATCACTAGCCACTTTAACTATGCCACTTTGTTTACATACTCATCTCATATGTATATACTGTACTTGATACCATCTACTGTATCTTGCCTGTACCATCACTCATTCATATATCTTTATGTACATATTCTTTATCCCCTTACACTGTCTATAAGACAGTAGTTTTGGAATTGTTAGTTAGATTACTTGTTGGTTATTACTGCATTGTCGGAACTAGAAGCACAAGCATTTCGCTACACTCGCATTAACATCTGCTAACCATGTGTATGTGACAAATAAAATTTGATTTGATTTGATTTAGAGTACAGTACAGTAGATACAGTAGATACAGTGTAGTACAGTGTAGTAGAGGACAGTACAGTAGATACAGTGTAGTAGAGGACAGTACAGTAGATACAGTAGAGTACAGTGTAGTAGAGTAGAGTACAGTAGATACAGTAGATACAGTGTAGTAGAGTACAGTACAGTAGATACAGTGTAGTAGAGTACAGTACAGTAGATACAGTGTAGTAGAGTGGCAGTACAGTAGATAGTAGAGTCCAAGATACAGTGTGGTAGAGTAGAGTACAGTAGATACAGTAGAGTCCAGTATGTAATACAGTGTAGGTAGTAATACAGTACAGTAGATACAGTAGAGTACAGTAGATACAGTAGATACAGTGTAGTAGAGTACAGTACAGTAGATACAGTAGAGTCCAATGTAATACAGTGTGGTAGAGTACAGTAGATACAGTAGATACAGTGTAGTAGAGTACAGTACAGTAGATACAGTAGATACAGTGTAGTAGAGTACAGTACAGTAGATACAGTAGAGTCCAGTGTAGTACAGTGTAGTAGAGTACAGTACAGTAGATACAGTAGAGTACAGTACAGTAGATACAGTACAGTAGATACTGTGAGTCCAGTGTAGTAGAGTAGATACAGTAGAGTACAGTGTAGTGCAGTGTAGTAGAGTACAGTACAGTAGATACAGTAGAGTCCAGTGTAGTAGAGTACAGTACAGTAGATACAGTAGAGTCCAGTGTAGTAGAGTACAGTACAGTAGATACAGTAGAGTCCAGTGTAGTAGAGTACAGTACAGTAGATACAGTAGAGTCCAGTGTAGTAGAGTACAGTACAGTAGATACAGTAGAGTCCAGTGTAGTAGAGTAGAGTACAGTAGATACAGTAGAGTAGTGTAGTAGATACAGTAGAGTACAGTGTAGTGCAGTGTAGTAGAGTACAGTAGATACAGTAGAGTCCAGTGTAGTAGTACAGCAGTGTAGTAGAGTACAGTAGATACAGTAGAGTCCAGTGTAGTAGAGTAGAGTACAGTAGATACAGTAGAGTACAGTGTAGTGCAGTGTAGTAGAGTACACTACTGTACTGATTTCGTCCTTGTTCCTCTCCTAATAATCATCAGAGCTTTTGATGAAAGTATTCCCGCACATTATGAATCGTCAATATGAGCGAGACACCTCACCTCCAAATGAATTGTTCTATTATTATTGTGTGTGGCCAAATGAGCTTAGCAACAGAAACGTGCAATTCCATAAAGCACCACACACCTCTTACGGGTTTGCAATAGAAATGATCGCTTGTAGCCTTAATGTTTTCTCTGTTCACTATTGTCTTTGTGAAATGACTCATTTTGCATAAATTTTCACAAAGAGGAAGATGTAAGGAAAGTATTGCCTTGCAGTCTATTCACGCCACTGATTGGATGATGTCTATCACCACCTAGAAGATATTGGATGATGTCTATCACCACCAGGAAGATATTGGATGATGTCTATCACCACCAGGAAGATATTGGATGATGTCTATCACCACCAGGAAGATATTGGATGATGTCTATCACAATCAGGACGATATTTGATGATGTCTATCACCACCAGGAAGATATTGGATGATGTCTATCACCACCAGGAAGATATTGGATGATGTCTATCACCACCAGGAAGATAAATATCAACTGACAATTAGGGGTGACAATAGAAGCATTTGACTGATTACACAGAACTGAACTATCATCTGAAATCTGATTTATCCTGTATCTAAAGTGAACCACGGTTTAAAGTATTATATAAAACCATTTTTTAAATAAATAAGTAAGAAATGATATTATATAAAACCATTTTTGAAATAAATGAGTAATAAATGATATTCTGAGGCTGAAATAACATTGGTTTCATAACTATATTCAGACCACACTGTCAACTATCAGCAACATGGACATCGTAGGTCTACTCTTCACCCTTCACACGTATGTTCTGTCATCTCCATCAAGAGAGACAGGAAGGGGGTGTATGGAGAGAGAGAAAGAACTGGAGTGTGTGAGAGACGGAGAGAAAGCGAGAGATGCCTTCATGTGTAACAGTTAGCTAATAGACCGAGATGCCACTTGGCCCTAATTTAATGTAGCTTTCATGTTTTCTCTGTACACCATTCAGCATGTCAAAGAGAAATACTCAACATAATTCACGTTACACTGAATAATATAAAACATGTTACATGTCTGCATTTATTCATAACGTGTAGACAACATTCCCATCCACATATTCAATATGTTCATCTAATGCATTAGCTCGATCAAACTTCTGGTCCTCCTAATCGTCCTCAGCAATAACTATTATCATAAAATGATATCAATGAACTAACATTACCCAATCACAATATTCAATATGTTCATCTAATGCATTAACTCGATCAAACATGTGGTCCTCCTAATAGTCCTCAGCAATAACTATCATCATACAATGATATCAATGAACTAACATTACCCAATCACAATAAACAACAGAACCCTGCTCGAACAGATCACAAAGAAAACCTTGCTTTTTTAGGGAGCCGGGCCCACCAAGCTAGGGAGCCGGGGCCATCCGACCACCAAACTAGATCACAAAGAAAACCTTGCTTTTTTTCAAGGTAATGTAAGATGTAATCTTTCTTTAACCAGGTAAAATATTATTTACAATGACGACCTACCAAGAGGCAGCGGGCATCCTGTGGGGACAGGGGCTGGGATTAAAAATAAATAAAGATGTTGAGATGTGTTGTTCTTTCCTCTCTACCAGTCCCAGGCCTCGTTGTAACAAAAGGACCAAAGATTAAACATTTGAAAAGACAAGATGGCTTTTGATTTTACGTGCTCCTAAACAATTGTGTTTTTATGTTAAAAAAAATAATTGTGTTGCTTGTAACTTGTTTTTTTTAAACTTATTTTGTGCATAATGTTGCTGCTACCGTCTCTTATGACTAAAAATAACACCTAGACATCAGAACAGCGAGTACTCACCACAAACTGGCAGAAGCTTTTTTTTCCATTTTAATGAGTCCGACGAGCCCGACGTGAACAAC
This sequence comes from Oncorhynchus nerka, assembly GCF_034236695.1. Taxonomy (NCBI): domain Eukaryota; kingdom Metazoa; phylum Chordata; class Actinopteri; order Salmoniformes; family Salmonidae; genus Oncorhynchus; species Oncorhynchus nerka. Next base: position 16,234 of record NW_027039668.1, on the reverse strand, counting down.
ATACTGCTTTCCCGAGAACAGGCCCAAATCTTCCGTCATTTGGGTGAAGAGACGACGGAGAAAAAGAGGACAGAGGTCGGGATGCCTTCTGGGAATTCGTAGGCGATCGAATAAATTCTCCCCTGCCTTCCATTCTACTAGCTAACATCATTGGAAAATAAAATCGACGACCTTACGAGGAAGATTAAAATACCAACGGGAAATTAAAACTGTAATATCTTATGCTTCATGGAGTCGTGGCTGAACGACGATATTATCAACAGCTGGTGCATGATATCTAAGGAAGTCTCGAGGTTTTGCTCGCCTGAGGTTGAGGATCTCATAATGAGCTGAAGACCACACTATCTACCTAAATGTTTTCATCTGTATTTTTTGTAGCTGTCTACATACAACCACAGAAGGATGCTGGCACAAAAACCGCACTTCATTGAGCTGCATTACGCCATAAGCAAACAGGAAAACACTCACCCAGAGGCGGCGCTCCTAGTGGCGGGGGACTTTAATGCAGGGAAACTTACATCTGTTTTACGAAATTTATATCAGAATGTTAATTGTGAAACCAGAGGGAAAAAAACTCTAGACCACCTTTACTCCACACACAGATATGCGCACACAAAGCTCTCCCTCACCCTCCATTTGGCAAATCTGACCATAATTATATTCTTCTGATTCCTGCTTACAAGCAAAAAATGAAAGCAGGGAAGTACCATTGACTCGGTCAATAAAAAGGTGGTCAGATGAAGCAGATGCTAAGCTACAGGACTGTTTTGCTAGGACATCAGTCATTGGCTTCATAAATAAGTGCATCGATGACATCATCACCACAGTGACCATACGTACATACCCCAACCAGAAGCCATCGATTACAGGCAACATCTGCATTGAGCTCTGAGGGGTAGCCAGTCCTCTTCTGGCTGTGCCGGGTAGATATTATAACAGTACATGGCCAAGATGTTCACACATTCATAGATGACCAGCAGGGTCAAATAATAATAATCACAGTGGTTGTAGAGGGTGCAACAGGTCAGCAGCTCAGAGTAAATGTCAGTTTTCTTTTCATAGCCGATCCTTCAGAGTTAGAGAGACAGCAGGTGCTGAAAGAGAGAGAGTTGAAAACAGCAGGTCTGGGACAAGGTAGCACGTCCGGTGAAAAGGTCAGGGTTCCATATCCGTATGCAGAACAGTGGAAACTGGAGCAACAGCAGGTGGACTAGGGTGGACTGGGAACAGCAAGGAGTCATCAGGCCAGGTCCTATGGCTCAGGTCCTCTGAGAGGAGAGAGAAAAGAGAAAAAGAGAGAAAGAGAGAGAGAGTTAGAGGGAGCATACTTAAATTCATACAGTCCCATTCTCATCGACGGGGCTGGTGGAGCAGGCTGAGAGCTTCAAGTTCCTTGGTGTCCACATCACCAACAAACTATCATGGTCCAATTACACCAAGACAGTCATGAAGAGGGCATGTGTTAGTGTAATTTCATTATTCCAATATGTTTTCATGAATTATTATTATTTTTTACCTTTATTTAACTAGGCAAGTCAGTTAAGAACAAATTCTTATTTTCAATGACGGCCTAGGAACATTGGGTTAACTGCCTGTTCAGGGGCAGAACGACAGATTTGTACCTTGTCAGCTCGGGGATTTGAACTTGCAACCTTCCGGTTACTAGTCCAACGCTCTAACCAGTAGGTTACCCTAATTTATTCACTTAGTCTATTTTATGAGAATTTGGAAGATTCTTATTTGCATAAAATAGACAGAAACCAGTCTTATCAAAATTAGATAATAGTATTTATTCTCGGAGCGCGCTCCCATGTAACCACGAACAACAGTTTATATACAAAATATGACATCATAGGTTATAAAATATTCTTTCTCCCAACAGTTCAAAAGTTCATTCCCACACCTTTGCTCTCTCTCCACAGAGCCCTTACCTCCCCTCCACAGAGCCCCTTCCTCCTCCACAGAGCCCCTTCCTCCTCCACAGAGCCCCTACCTCCTCCTCCACAGAGCCTTACCTCTCCACAGAGCCCCTTCCACCTCCACAGAGCCACTTCCTCCTCCACAGAGCCTACCTCCTCCACAGAGTTCCTGCCTCCTCCACAGAGTTCCTGCCCCTCCACAGAGCCCCTTCCTCCTCCACAGAGCCCCTACCATCCAGGACCTCTATACCAGGCGGTGTCAGGGGGAAGGCCCTAAAAATTGTCAAAGACACCAGCCACCCTAGTCATAGACTGTTCGCTGCTACCACATGGCAAGCGCTACCCGGAACACCAAGTCTAGGTCCAAGAGGCTTCTAAACAGCTTCTACCCCCAAGCCATAAGACTCCTGAACATCTAATCAAATGGCTCAGCCCCACTCTTTTATGCCTCTGCTACTCTCTGTTATTATCTATTCATGCATAGCCACTTTAATTACTCTACCGACATATACATATTACCTCAATTACCTCGACTGGCCGGTGCCCCCTACATTGGCTCTGTATTGGTACTCCCTGTATATAGTCTGGCTATTGTTATTTTACTGCTGCTATTTAACTACTTGTTACTTTTATTTCTTATTCTTATTCATATTTTTTAAACTGCATTGTTGGGTAGACGCTTGTAAAGTAAACATTTCACTTGTAAAGGTGGACCTGTTGTATTCGGCGCTTGTGACCGATAAAATTTGATTTAATTTTGAAATGCTTGTCTGTTTAATTCCTTCAGTGGATCCCCTTACTGTCAATGATGTTGTGCCTTGGGAGGAGGGATGTGGCGACCACATCGTCCAGGCCACAAAGTGATGACAATGGATTGCGAGTATGTAAATGAAAAGGTTGCCCGTAGCCACTGGTACTTGTTCCCCTTCTCCCATATGGCACTCATCCCTAGGTACTGTACAGCGGGTGAAAGGGGGAGTGTGGTAATAACACCAGATGACAGAAGGAAACGTTTTAATATGAAGAGAGGCGGTTTTATATCTGAAGTACAGAGTCAAGAACAGACAACTTTCATCTTAGATTATTTTGACAAGATAATAGTTTTGACCCAGGCAGCTGCCTATCAGACACCATCCAGTATATTCCCCACAGGGATGGATAAAGAAATTAAATCTATTCAAAATGGCAGAAAAAAATGAGTAAAAAATATCAAAGATATATACTTTGTCTTAATGATACAAATGTTATTCTATTCTGTCATTTTTGAAAATGAGAAACATGAAAATATATATCCATTTATTTCTTCAAGGTTTCAGCCTTGATTTCCATGTTTCCAACAATGAACTAAATAAATACCCATCATCCTCTCCTGGCCAAGGGTCATTCCAAATCCTCCCAAGGTCTCTGTTTTCCATTAACTGCAATTGAAATTCATGCAGCTATTCAACAAGGCCGGGCTGCATACACAGCAGTATTCAATGGCAATATCATCACTCATAGCACAGTACAGCTGTACACTGGCAGACAGAGACAGACAGAGAGACAGACAAAGAGACAGACAGAGAGACAGGCAGAGACAGACAGAGCGACAGACAGAGAGACAGAGAAATGAGTAGAATAAGAGCCCATCAAAATAAAAAGAGATGGGTGGTTACGGTTTGGGTTAGGCTGTACACACATTGTTTTTGAGTCAAACTCTTTCATTTAAAGGCAACGGCAGCCATCGTTCAGTGTGGACTACATAATACTGCCCTCTCCTCCTCCACAATGACAGAGTGTGTCCCTTTGTATCATGCAAATATACCACATCACTCCAATTCAAGTGTAGGCCTCCTACAACATTCATTATCATTCTCCACTACCAGCGAACAACCTATCCCTTGCCACCCCATGCCACACACACACACACACACACACACACACACACACACACACACACACACACACACACACACACACACACACACACACACACACACACACACACACACACACACACACACACCCTCTTCCCCCCCGTTCTATCCCACTATCAACAGTAGGTCTGTGGAGGAGGTAGGGGCTCTGTGGAAGGAGGAAGGGGCTCTGTGGAGGAGGCAGGAACTCTGTGGAGGAGGTAGGGCTCTGTGGAGGAGGAAGGGAGGCTCTGTGGAGGGCAGGAACTCTGTGGAGGAGGCAGGAACTCTGTGGTGGAGGTAGGGGCTCTGTGGAGGGCAGGAACTCTGTGGTGGAGGGTAGGGGCTCTGTGGAGGGGTAGGAACTCTGTGGAGGAGGAAGGGGCTCTGAAGGAAGCAGGATTAAATACAAACTGAAAATGGTCTTCAAGACGAAATGTTTGTTTTTATTTACCTATAAATTAATTTAATAGCATACATTAATTGTCAAAATGTATGTTTTAGTGTGGACCCACTACATATTAATGGGGTATAGTTCAGTGCGATTCAACATTTTACAACTGTCACCTGCTCCTGCCGATGCTGGATATCCATCACAAAATATCTGTCTTGAACCTCTATTTGTTTTCACCGCCAGTCTGCAATACGGGTGATGAGATATCTATCTCCTCTCACAATCCGGGGCGAATTGTATCATAATCTATGAGTTTTATACTTCCTCCTTCGCTCTAACATTACAGGAAAATACACTCTTTGAGGCGTGGCCTTCGGGAAGCCAATGAATGTCACTGGTGGGTGTAGCTGGTGCATGGATGTCAGGCTCAGGAAGCAGAGATGAGTGGACAAAGCACTTTACTTGAAGGCAATCGCAAAACAAATGCCCGAGGAACAAGTGAGGCAGCACAAAGTACAAAACACAAGAACAAAGTACGGGCTGTCACAAAGCAAGGGCATAAAACAAAACCCGGTGCAAACCAACAGGAAACCCCACTCAGACATGGAGGGAACAGAGGGCTAAATACACATAGTAATGATGATGAGATGTAAACCAGGTATGCAGGGAAAACAAGACAAAACAAATGGAAAATGAAAAGTGGATCGATGATGGCTAGAAGACCAGTGACCGTCGACCGCGAACACACGCCCCGAACACGCCCCGAACACGCCCCGAACACCGCCTCGAACACCGCCCAGACACCGCCCCGAACACCCTCCGAACACCGCCCTAACACCACCTAACACCGCCCGAACACCGCCGAACACCGCCTCGAACACCGCCCCGAACCGCCTAACACCGCCCCCGAACCCCGCCCCGAACACCGCCCCGACACCGCCCAGAACACCGCCCCGAACACCCCTCGAACACCGCCCCGGAACACACGCCCGAACACCACTCCGAACACCGCCCCTAACACCACCCCTAACACCGCCCCGAACACCGCCCCTAACACCGCCCGAACACCGCCCCGAACACCACCTCGAACACCGCCCGAACACCGCCTCGAACACCGCCCGAACACCACCTCGAACACCGCCTCGGAACACCACCTCGACACCGCCCTGAACACCGCCTCGAACACCACCTCGAACACCGCCCTGAACACCGCCGCATTTGAGAGGAACCGACTCCGGCGGAAGTCGTGACAATGAAGTCCCTCAGCACACTGAAAGAACATCATTTAAGGATTATGGAATGTATGTCCACCCAATATTGCCCAGATTTTTACCTGGCACTAGCATTTGGGGTTGCATGGGGATAGGTGGGGATTATTCCCGTCTCTGATTTGTTTTCAGCGTGAAGGTGGTGGAGGTGGAGCTAACCTTGTGTCACATCCTGACCTTAGTATTATTTTGTTTTCATTGTTATTTTGGTTAGGTCAGGGTGTGACATGGGTGTTATGTGTTTTTGTCTTGTCTGAGGTTTTTAGTATGTTTATGGGGCTGTATCCCTTCTAGGTATATTGTATGTCTATGGTTGCCTAGATTGGTTCTCAATTAGAGGCAGCTGTCTATCGTTGTCTCTGATTGGGAATATACATGTTAAGCCATATTCTGTGGGTGTTTCGGTTTTCACGTTTCGTTTATTCAATAAAACATACTATGGACACTTACCACGCTTGCATTTTGGTCCACGATCCCTGCAACACTTCCTCTTCAGGCGAAGAGGAGGATATCAACCGTGACACCTTGTTTAACTCAAAACATTAAAGTCATATACTGGCGTTCAGGCTGGTTATTTCAGTCTTAATTCCGGCTAATAACAGAGTATTATTTATAAAGGAAATGAATGTGTGTGTCTGACTGTGTTTTGCCAATCCCTGAATATGTATTTATCTCTGAGCTGTTTCAATTTCTCAATTGTGTTAATTTACATGCAGTTCTAATCCTATTCTATGTGTTTAATGAAGCTACGGAGATGAACTGAGATGTTCTCCTCCTAAGCATAAAGCCAAGGAGATGAACTGAGATGTTCTCCCTCCCTAAGCATGAAGCCCAGGAGATGAACTGAGATGTTCTCCTCCCTAAGCATAAAGCCAGGAGATGAACTGAGATGTTCTCCTCCTAAGCATAAAGCCAAGGAGATGAACTGAGATGTTCTCTCCTAAGCATAAAGCCAAAGGAGATGAACTGAGATGTTTCTCCTCCCCTAAGCATAAAGCCAAGGAGATGAACTGAGATGTTCTCCTCCAAGCAAGGCTACGGAGATGAACTGAGATGTTCTCCTCCCAAAGCATAAAGCTACGGAGCATAAAGCCAAGGAGATGACTGAGATGTTCTCTCCCTAAGCATAAAGCCAAGGAGATGAACTGAGATGTTCTCCTCCCAAAGCATAAAGCGGAGATGAACTGAGATGTTCTCATCCCATAAACGGAGATGAACTGAGATGTTCTCCTCCCTAAGCATAAAGCCAAGGAGATGAACTGAGATGTTCTCCTCCTAAGCATGAAGCCAAGGAGATGAACTGAGATGTTCTCCTCCCTAAGCATAAAGCCAAGGAGATGAACTGAGATGTTCTCTCCCTAAGCATAAAGCCAAGGAGATGAACTGAGATGTTCTCCTCCTAAGCATAAAGCCAAAGGAACTGAGATGAAGCATAAAGCCAAGGAGATGAACTGAGATGTTCTCCTCCCAAAGCATAAAGCTACGAAATAAGGAGATGAACTGAGATGTTCTCCTCCCTAAGCATAAAGCCAAGGAGATGAACTGAGATGTTCTCCTCCCTAAGCATAAAGCCAAGGAGATGAACTGAAGCCAAGGAGATGAACTGAGATGTTCTCCTCCCTAAGCATAAAGCCAAGGAGATGAACTGAGATGTTCTCCTCCTAAGCATGAAGCCAAGGAGATGAACTGAGATGTTCTCCTCCCTAAGCATGGGAGAAAAGCCAAGGAGATGAACTGAGATGTTCTCCTCCCTACATAAAGCCAAGGAGATGAACTGAGTTGTTCTCCTCCTAAGCATAAAGCCAAGGAGATGAACTGAGATGTTCTCCTCCCTAAGCATGAAGCCAAGGAGATGAACTGAGATGTTCTCCTCCCTAAGCATGAAGCCAAGGAGATGAACTGAGATGTTCTCCTCCCTAAGCATAAAGCCAAGGAGATGAACTGAGATGTTCTCCTCCCTAAGCATGAAGCCAAGGAGATGAACTGAGATGTTCTCCTCCCTAAGCATGAAGCCAAGGAGATGAACTGAGATGTAAGCATGAAGCCAAGGAGATGAACTGAGATGTTCTCCTCCCTAAGCATGAAGCCAAGGAGATGAACTGAGATGTTCTCCTCCCTAAGCATAAAGCCAAGGAGATGAACTGAGATGTTCTCCTCCCTAAGCATGAAGCCAAGGAGATGAACTGAGATATTCTCCTCCCTAAGCATGAAGCCAAGGAGATGAACTGAGATGTTCTCCTCCCAAAGCATGAAGCTAAGGAGATGAACTGAGATGGTCTCCTCCTTAAGTAGTGATTTGAATTTCTCTGTCATCTTACCATTAGGATCGAGCTCATGGTGTAACACTTCATAGATCAATGGAAACAAGGATTGCAAAATAAATCAGAATGTAGTGGAATGTGCCACCGGTAGCGATCAGCGTGGATTTTGGACACACTCACACCCTGCTTTCTCTTCAACATTTCCAACTTCATGAAATCTACTTGAATACGATTCTGTGTTATAGTACTGCACAATTATTCTTTTTTCGCAATAACTTGGAGGCTTCTCTGAGACAGTGTACGCTAAACGAACCAAGAAAACGACACAGCATGCTGCGTGCGCTACTTTTCTTTCATCCATAGGCTACATTTGCTTCAGAAGTTTTCTCCCCAAATGTACGCGACGGCGAAGGTGTTTTTGTACGTTTCTTTGGTTGTTCATGCACTTTTACGTGTTGTACTATTTAGTATTTTTTCTACAAAACAGATCAACAGTTCCATGGACGATATTTGAGAAATGCGGATGGTCTCCATTACGGAATACAATTGGCGACTGAATGAATTGAGGCCAAACACAGAAAGGAAACAGTTGATTCCGCACTACGAACTGAAATCATTCGGATTCTTTGTCGCTATTCACGTGAGCTCACAAAGGGAGGCAGCAGCCTGACCCAGCAGGTCATAGTGAACAGTACCTGGGAGTGGCTGATCTATCGCTGTGCATCACGATTGCAATGTGGGCTTATGAAAGCTGTAATGAAGTCAGTAAGGAAATGAACTGCAGCTTAGAATGGAAAACTAACATCACTCTTGGGTGGGGTTGGGATAAGAAAACTAACATCACTCTTGGGTGGGGTTGGGATAAGAAAACTAACATCACTCTTGGGTGGGGTTGGGATAAGAAAACTAACATCACTCTTGGGTGGGGTTGGGATAAGAAAACTAACATCACTCTTGGGTGGGGTTGGGATAAGAAAACTAACATCACTCTTGGGTGGGGTTGGGATAAGAAAACTAACATCACTCTTGGGTGGGGGTTGGGATAAGAAAACTAACATCACTCTTGGGTGGGGGTTGGGATAAGAAAACTAACATCACTCTGGGTGGGGTTGGGATAAGAAAACTAACATCACTCTTGGGTGGGGCTGGGATAAGAAAACTAACATCACTCTTGGGTGGGTTGGGATAAGAAAACTAACATCACTCTTGGGTGGGGTTGGGATAAGAAAACTAACATCACTCTTGGGTGGGCTGGGATAAGAAAACCAACATCACTCTTGGGTGGGGTTGGGATAAGAAACTAACATCACTCTTGGGTGGGGTTGGGATAAGAAAACTAACATCACTCTTGGGTGGGGTTGGGATAAGAAAACTAACATCACTCTTGGGTGGGGTTGGGATAAGAAAACTAACATCACTCTTGGGTGGGGTTGGGATAAGAAAACTAACATCACTCTTGGGTGGGGTTGGGATAAGAAAACTAACATCACTCTTGGGTGGGGTTGGGATAAGAAAACTAACATCACTCTTGGGTGGGGTTGGGATAAGAAAACTAACATCACTCTTGGGTGGGAGTTGGGATAAAGAAAGAAACTAACATCACTCTTGGGTGGGGTTAGGGATAAGAAAACTAACATCACTCTTGGGTGGGGTTGGGATAAGAAAAACTAACATCACTCTTGGGTGGGGTTGGGATAAGAAAACTAACATTGTAATTCATTATATTTATTGGTTGTGTCTTGACTTTTAAACGTAAACTTATCCAATGTATTTAGTAGACTCATCATAGCAGGTAGAATGATCATAGACTCATCTCGCTCAAGTGAATAGAAATGCTGTGACTCAATTTTGTCTTGATAGCCTGCAGGAGTAGAGACTGACAGAGCCTCCTGCTTTAACCTGACCTCTGCTTTCAGTACAGACAGCAGGGAGAAGTATAGGAGGTAAGGAAATGAGGGAAGTAAAAAGCAAAGTGGTCTGCTATTTATAGCAAGCCTTTCAACATCACTGGTCTTGAGTTCAGTCTGCGATATGTTGTGTAATGTCCCCTAGCTAGCCAGTAACCTCTTACTGTATCTAGGTAGATATGGTGTGTAATATTGTCTGTAACGTCACCTAGCTAGCCAGTAACCTCTTACTGTATCTAGGTAGATATGGTGTGTAATATTGTCTGTAATGTCCCCTAGCTAGCCAGTAACCTCTTACTGTATCTATGTAGATATGGTGTGTAATATTGTCTGTAATGTCACCTAGCTAGCCAGTAACCTCTTACTGTATCTATGTAGATATGGTGTGTAATATTGTCTGTAATGTCACCTAGCTAGCCAGTAACCTCTTACTGTATCTAGGTAGATATGGTGTGTAATATAGCCGTCTTTGTTTCAAAGATAATTGTGTAGTCTAGAGTGATTTTTTTAGGTTAGCTAGCCAGCTATTGTCGTTCTCCTAACGCAACGTAACGTAACCAACACTGCTAGCTAGCCAGCTAGCCCCCGAATAGCAGCATTGTAGAAACTTCACACTCAACGGAACGACTTGATTAGGGTAGTGTCAACAACGCAGCTAGCCTACCTCAGCAGTACTGTATCATTTTAATCATTTTAGTCAATTAGATTCTTGCTACGTAAGCTTAACTTTCTGAACATTCAAGACGTGTAGTCCACTTGTCATTCCAATCTCCTCTGCATTAGCGTAGCCTCTTCTCTAGCCTGTCAACTATGTGTCTGTCTATCCCTGTTCTCTCCTCTCTGCACAGACCATACAAACGCTCCACACCGCATGGCCGCGGCCACCCTAATCTGGTGGTCCCAGCGCGCACGACCCACGTGGAGTTCCAGGTCTCCGGTAGCCTCTGGAACTGCCGATCTGCGGCCAACAAGGCAGAGTTCATCTCAGCCTATGCCTCCCTCCAGTCCCTCGACTTCTTGGCACTGACGGAAACATGGATCACCACAGACAACACCGCTACTCCTACTGCTCTCTCTTCGTCCGCCCACGTGCTCTCGCACACCCCGAGAGCTTCTGGTCAGCGGGGTGGTGGCACCGGGATCCTCATCTCTCCCAAGTGGTCATTCTCTCTTTCTCCCCTTACCCATCTGTCTATCGCCTCCTTTGAATTCCATGCTGTCACAGTTACCAGCCCTTTCAAGCTTAACATCCTTATCATTTATCGCCCTCCAGGTTCCCTCGGAGAGTTCATCAATGAGCTTGATGCCTTGATAAGCTCCTTTCCTGAGGACGGCTCACCTCTCACAGTTCTGGGGCGACTTTAACCTCCCCACGTCTACCTTGACTCCATTCCTCTCTGCCTCCTTCTTTCCACTCCTCTCCTCTTTTGACCTCACCCTCTCACCTTCCCCCTACTCACAAGGCAGGCATGCGTCGACCTCATCTTTACTAGATGCTGTTCCTCCATTAACCTCATTGCAACTCCCCTCCAAGTCTCCGACCACTACCTTGTATCCTTTTCCTCTCGCTCTCATCCAACACTTCCCCACTGCCCCTACTCAGATGGTATCGCCCGTCCCAACCTTCGCTCTCTCTCCCCCGCTACTCTCTCCTCTTCCATCCTATCATCTCTTCCCTCTGCTCAAACCTTCTCAACCTATCTCCTGATTCTGCCTCCTCAACCCTCCCCTCTCTTCCCTTTCTGCATCCTTTGACTCTCTATGTCCCCTATCCTCCAGCGGCTCGGTCCCTCCTCCCCGCTCCGTGGCTCGACGACTCATTGCGAGCTCACAGAACAGGGCTCCGGGCAGCCGAGCGGAAATGGAGGAAAACTCGCCTCCCTGCGGACCTGGCATCCTTTCACTCCCTCCTCTCTACATTTTCCTCCTCGGTCTCTGCTGCTAAAGCCACTTTCTACCACTCTAAATTCCAAGCATCTGCCTCTAACCCTAGGAAGCTCTTTGCCACCTTCTCCTCCCCTCTTGAATCCTCCTCCCCTCCCCCTCCTCCCTCTCTGCAGATGACTTCGTCCAACCATTTTTGAAAAGAAGGTCGAGCGACATCCGATCCTCGTTTGCTAAGTCAAAGCGATACCGCTGGTTCTGCTCACACTGCCCTACCCTGTGCTCTGACCTCTTTCTCCCCTCTCTCTCCAGATGACATCTCGCGTCTTGTGACGGCCGGCCGCCCAACAACCTGCACAGCCCTATCCCTCCTCTCTTCTCCAGACCATCTCAGTGAACCTTCTCCCTTACCTCACCTCGCTCAGCAACTCATCCCTGACCGCTGGCTCGTCCCTCCCACGTCTTCCAGAGAGCGAGAGTTGCACCCCTTCTGAAAAAACCTACACTCGATCCCTCCGATGTCAACAGCTACAGACCAGTATCCCTTCTTTCTTTTCTCTCAAAACTCTTGACGTGCCGTCATGGCCAGCTCTCCGCTATCTCTCTCAGAATGACCTTCTTGATCAAATCAGTCAGGTTTCAAGACTAGTCATTCAACTGGGGACTGTCTTCTCTGTATCACGGAGGCACTCCGCACTGCTAAAACTAACTCTCTCTCTCCTCTGCTCTCATCCTTCTAGACCTATGGCTGCCTTCGATACTGTGAACCATCAGATCCTCCTCTCCACCCTCTCCGAGTTGAGGCTCTCCGGCGCGGCCCACGCTGGATTGCGTCCTACCTGACACAAATGGCTCCACCAGGTGGCGTGGCGAGAATCTGTCTCCCTCACCACGCTCTCACACCACTGGTGTCCCCCAGGGCTCTGTTCTAGGCCTCTCCTATTCTCGCTATACACCAAGTCACTTGGCTCCGTCATAACCTCACATGGTCTCTCCCTATCATTGCTATGCAGACGACACACAATTAATCTTCTCCTTTCCCCCTCTGATGACCAGGTGGCGAATCGCATCTCTGCATGTCTGGCTGACATATCAGTGTGGATGACGGATCACCACCTCAAGCTGAACCTCGGCAAGACGGAGCTGCTCTTCCTCCGGGAAGGACTGCCCGTTCCATGATCTCGCCATCACGGTTGACAACTCCATCGTGTCCTCCTCCCCAGAGCGCTAAGAACCTTGGCGTGATCCTGGACAACACCCTGTCGTTTCTCAACTAACATCAAGAAGCGGTGGCCCGTTCCTGTAGGTTCATGCTCTACAACATCCGCAGAGTACGACCCTGCCTCACACAGGAAGCGGCGCAGGTCCTAATCCAGGCACTTGTCATCTCCCGTCTGGATTACTGCAACTCGCTGTTGGCTGGGCTCCCTGCCTGTGCCATTAAACCCCTACAACTCATCCCAGAACGCCGCAGCCCGTCTGGTGTTCAACCTTCCCAGTTCTCTCACGTCACCCCGCTCCTCCGCTCTCTCCACTGGCTTCCAGTTGAAGCTCGCATCCGCTACAAGACCATGGTGCTTGCCTACGGAGCTGTGAGGGGGCGGCACCTCAAAGTACCTCCAGGCTCTGATCAGGCCCTACACCCAAACAAGGGCACTGCGTTCATCCACCTCTGGCCTGCTCGCTCCCTACCACTGAGGAAGTACAGTTCCCGCTCAGCCCAGTCAAAACTGTTCGCTGCTCTGGCCCCCAATGGTGGAACAAACTCCCCCACGGCGCCAGGACAGCGGGTCAATCACCACCTTCCGGAGACACCTGAAACCCCACCTCTTTAAGGAATACCTAGGATAGGATAAAGTAATCCTTCTCACCCCCCTTAAAGACCTAGATGCACTATTGTAAAGTGGCTGTTCCACTGGATGTCATAAGGTGAAAGCACCAATTTGTAAAAGTCGCTCTGGATAAGGCGTCTGCTAAATGACTTAAAATGTAATGTAAATGTATTGGTTAGTGGGTCATGCAAAACAGACTCTATTGGTTAATTGGGTCACGGAAAACAGACTCTATTGGTTTGTTGGGTGATGGAAAAACAGACTCTACTGGTTTATTGGGTGATGGAAAAGCAGACTCTACTGGTTTATTGGGTGATGGAAAACAGACTCTATTGGTTTATTGGGTGATAGAAAACAGACTATTGGTTTATTGGGTCATGGAAAACAGACTATTGTTAATTGGGTGATGGAAAACAGACTATTAGTTTATTGGGTGATGGAAAACAGACTATTGGTTTATTGGGTGATGGAAAACAACTCTATTGGTTAATTGGGTGATGGGACTCTATTGGTTTATTGGGTGATGGACATACTATTGGTTTATTGGGTGATGGAAAACAGACTATTGGTTTATTGAGTGATGGAAAACAGACTATTGGTTTATTGGGTGATGGAAAACAGACTATTGGTTTATTGGGTGATGGAAAACAGACTCTGTGGTTTATTGGGTGATGGAAAACAGAACTCTATTGGTTTATTGGGTGATGGAAAACAGACTCTATTGGTTTATTGGGTGATGGAAAACAGACTCTATTGGTTTATTGGGTGATGGAAAACAGACTCTATTGGTTTATTGGTTTTATTGGTTTATTGGGTGATGGAAAACAGACTATTGGTTTATTAGGTGATGGAAGAACAGACTCTATTGGTTTATTGGGTGATGGAAAACAGACTCTATTGGTTTATTGGGTGATGGAAAACAGACTCTATTGGTTTATTGGGTGATGGAAAACAGACTCCTATTGGTTTTTATTGGGTGTTGGAAACAGACTCTATTGGTTTATTGGGTCTTGGAGAACAGACTCTATTGGTTAAAATGTAAAATATATGGGTGAAGGTGTTAAATTGTCCAACATTGTGTCTTAAAAAACATGTCTAACGGGATCTAATGAAGACACACAAATACATCTTTCTCCAACCCCAGCTAGGGCATGAACTTATTCCGTGCCCCCATTTGCATGTGCAGTTTAAAGAAATCCTATGTTGACGCAACACATTACTGTATTCAAGCTCACCTCAAACAACCCTGAGCTAAAACAACAGCCAAACCATGTCTCCACATCTCCACGTGTTTTAATATCTTTACAGGACACCCATGAGCAGTATGGAGGGACACATTAAACATTCACTAGGCGTTAGTGGTGTGTGTGTTTGGAAAATAACCACCGGGGACTAGTTTAGATTGTGGGGTTTCTCGGCGAGTACAAAGCTGAACGGTGGCGATTACCTAATTTGTTTGTCCAATAATTAACTCAATTACTTTTTATCCCATCCTCTCCCTCCCCCTCCTACCCCTTCTTCTTCCCCCCTTCTTCCTAGCACCCCCTCCCCTTGCTACATTGTCACATCTGGGAATGTTGCCATGGTGACCCCGTGGTGAAGCCTTACCTCATGCTTCTCAAAGTGCTCGGCACTCACTCAGATTTGTGTGTTCAATGTCATCAAAAAGTTGTACTCTAGGTTCACGCAGCTCTGCTGTGAAAAGAGGAGAGGGAGATAGAGAGAGAGAGAGAGAGAGAGAGAGCCAGAGAGCCAGAGAGATAGAGAGCAGGATGGATGAGAAACATAGTAGATGTATTTTATTGTTTGTTTATCTGTTTGGTGTCTGACGTATTGAGTTGATTGTAGGGTTATTACCATGACTTTCTGTCTTAACCCACTTCAATAACATCACAGCACACACAGCTTTTAGGAAAAAAGAATAAACATTTGATCTCCTTTCATGCAAATTACACTTTAGATCAAAGCCCAGGCTTTGTTTTGAATGAATGGGGTTAGAGGAGACGGACTGAGCCGGAGGAGAGAGAGGAGCCTGGGGTTGGGGATGGACTGAGCCAGAGAGAGAGAGAGAGAGGGAGCCTGGGGTTGGGGATGGACTGAGCCAGAGAGAGAAGAGAGAGAGAGAGAGAGAGAGAGAGGAGCCTGGGGTTGGGGACGGACTGAGCCAGAGAGAGAGGAGCCTGGGGTTAGGGGACGGACTGAGCCAGAGAGAGAGAGGAGCCTGGGGTTGGGGACGGACTGAGCCGGAGAGAGAGAGGAGCCTGGGGTTAGGGGACGGACTGAGCCGAGGAGGAGAGAGAGAGGAGCCTGGGGTTGGGGACGGACTGAGCCGGAGAGAGAGAGAGGAGCCTGGGGTTAGGGGATGGACTGAGCCAGAGAGAGAGAGAGAGAGAGAGGAGCCTGGGGTTAGGGGACGGACTGAGCCGGAGAGAGAGAGAGGAGCCTGGGGATAGGGGATGGACTGAGCCGGAGAGAGAGAGAGGAGCCTGGGGTTAGGGGATGGACTGAGCCGGAGAGAGAGAGAGGAGCCTGGGGTTAGGGGACGGACTGAGCCGGAGAGAGAGAGGAGCCTGGGGTTGAGGGACGGACTGAGCGGAGAGAGAGAGGAGCCTGGGAGTTAGGGGATGGACTGAGCCGGAGAGAGAGAGAGGAGCCTGGGGATAGGGGATGGACTGAGCCAGAGAGAGAGAGAGAGGAGCCTGGGGTTAGGGACGGACTGAGCCGGAGAGAGAGAGGAGCCTGGGGTTAGGGGATGGACTGAGCCGGAGAGAGAGAGAGGAGCCTGGGGTTAGGGATGGACTGAGCCGGAGAGAGAGAGAGGAGCCTGGGGTTAGGGACGGACTGAGCCAGAGAGAGAGAGGAGCCTGGGGTTAG
>NW_027039667.1:65000-85806 GCF_034236695.1 Oncorhynchus nerka | reverse complement strand
TGTCTCTCTCTACAGTCTACTACCACCTCTGTGATGTCTCTCTCTGAGTCTACTACCACCTCTGTGATGTCTCTCTCTACAGTCTACTATCCACCTCTGTGATGTCTCTCTCTACAGTCTACTATCACCTCTGTGATGTCTCTCTCTCGTCTACTACCACCTCTGTGATGTCTCTCTTCACAGTCTACTACCACCTCTGTGATGTCTCTTCTACAGTCTACTACCACCTCTGTGATGTCTCTCTACAGTCTACTACCACCTCTGTGATGTCTCTCTACAGTCTACCACCACAGTCTACTACCACCTCTGTGATGTCTCTCTCTACAGTCTACTATCACCTCTGTGATGTCTCTCTCTACTACCACCTCTGTCTACTACCACCTCTGTGATGTCTCTCTCTCTCTACAGTCTACTACCACCTCTGTGATGTCTCTCTCTACAGTCTACTACCACCTCTGTGATGTCTCTCTCTGCAGTCTACTACCACCTCTGTGATGTCTCTCTCTACAGTCTACTACCACCTCTGTGATGTCTCTCTCTACAGTCTACTACACCTCTGTGATGTCTCTCTCTACAGTCTACTATCACCTCTGTGATGTCTCTACCACCTCTGTGATGTCTACAACACCCTCTGTGATGTCTCTCTCTAGTCTACTACCACCTCTGTGATGTCACAGTCTACTACCACCTCTGTGATGTCTCTCTCTACAGTCTACTATCACCTCTGTGATGTCTCTCTAGTCTACTACCACCTCTGTGATGTCTCGCTCTACAGTCTACTATCACCTCTGTGATGTCTCTCTCTACAGTCTACTATCACCTCTGTGATGTCTCTCTCTACAGTCTACTACCACCTCTGTGATGTCTCTCTCTACAGTCTACTACCACCTCTGTGATGTCTCTCTCTACAGTCTACTACCACCTCTGTGATGTCTCTCTACAGTCTACTACCACCTCTGTGATGTCTCTCTCTACAGTCTACTATCACCTCTGTGATGTCTCTCTCTACAGTCTACTATCACCTCTGTGATGTCTCTCTCTACAGTCTACTACCACCTCTGTGATGTCTCTCTACAGTCTACTACCACCTCTGTGATGTCTCTCTCTACAGTCTACTACCACCTCTGTGATGTCTCTCTCTCAGTCTACTACCACCCTGTGATGTCTCTCTCTGATCTACTACCACCTCTGTGATGTCTCTCTCTACAGTCTACTACCGCCTCTGTGATGTCTCTCTCTACAGTCTACTATCACCTCTGTGATGTCTCTCTCTACAGTCTACTACCACCTCTGTGATGTCTCTGTCTCTCTCTGAGTCTACTACCACCTCTGTGATGTCTCTCTCTCTCTCTTTAGACACATATCCATTCACGTACAGGGACATTTCACACACACAGTACCCAGGAAACTGAGTAGTTCACTGGGGCACTTGGCAGGAAGGAAGCTAGCTCTAGTGAGGTTACATCCAAGGATTGTGGGTAGATGGAAAAGAGAGTCCCATCCGTGTTTAATGGCTACCTTTGGTCCATGTCTCCTGTGTTGGGCATCAGGTAGCAGGCCTCCCTCCCCATGTCCCCCAACCCTCCATGTCTCCTGTGTTGGGCATCAGGTAGCAGGCCTCCCTCTACCCCCAACCCCTCCATGTCTCCTGTGTTGGGCATCAGGTAGCAGGCCTCCCTCTACCCCCAACCCCTCCATGTCTCCTGTGTTGGGCATCAGGTAGCAGGCCTCCCTCTACCCCCCCAACCCCTCCATGTCTCCTGTGTTGGGCATCAGGTAGCAGGCCTCCCTCTACCCCCAACCTCCTCCATGTCTCCTGTGTTGGGCATCAGGTAGCAGCCCCCACCCCCACCCCACCCCTCCAATTCTCCTGTGTTGGGCATCAGGTAGCAGGCCCCCCACCCCCACCCACCCCTCCATGTCTCCTGTGTTGGGCATCAGGTAGCAGGCCCCCACCCCCACCCACCCCTCCATGTCTCCTGTCTTGGGCATCAGGCAGCAGGCCCCCACCCCTCCAGGGCCTGTTAAGTGTCTAAGGAAGTCAGGTGAATAAAAACATCCTCTTCCTTCTTCTAAAACTAGGAGACACTATTTGTAGGAGGCTTAAGACAGTAAACATGGACTGTAGCCATTTATTCAAAGGTTGTCGTCTCTTTTCCATTTACCCACAAACCCTGGATGTCACTTCTCGAGAGTTGACTTCCTTCCTGTAGACATGTCCCTTATTTCCCAGGACTCCAGAGCCCTGTTAAATAGTCTGAAAGAAGACATGTGGAATAAAAACATACCCACTCCACTTCTTAAAGATAGAAAAAAGATGTCCCTTCTTTTCCAGGACTCAGAGCCCGGAGGGTAGTAAGGCAAAAGAAAACTAGAACCGTAGAACCTGAAAGAGGAGGCAGTCCCTGGCAGTGTACAGGAAGAGGAGACAGCCTATGGCAGTGTACAGGAAGAGGAGACAGACCCTGGCAGTGTAGAGGAAGAGGAGAAAGCTGGAGAGGAGACAGTCCCTGGCAGTGTAGAGGAAGAGGAGAAAGCTGGAGAGGAGGCCAGTCCCTGGCAGTGTACAGGAAGAGGAGACAGACCCTGGCAGTGTACAGGAAGAGGAGACAGCCTATGGCAGTGTACAGGAAGAGGAGAAAGCTGGAGAGGAGACAGTCCCTGGCAGTGTACAGGAAGAGGAGACAGCCCTGGCAGTGTACAGGAAGAGGAGACAGACCCTGGCAGTGTAGAGGAAGAGGGAGAAAGCTGGAGAGGAGCCAGTCCCTGGCAGTGTACAGGAAGAGGAGACAGACCCTGGCAGTGTACAGGAAGAGGAGACAGTCCCTGGCAGTGTACAGGAAGAGGAGACAGTCCCTGGCAGTATACAGGAAGAGGAGAGACCTGGCAGTGTACAGGAAGAGGAGACAGACACTGGCAGTGTACAGGAAGAGGAGACAGTCCCTGGCAGTGTAGAGGAAGAGGAGACAGTCCCTGGCAGTGTACAGGAAGAGGAGAAAGCTGGACAGGAGTCAGCCCCTGGCAGTGTACAGGAAGAGGAGACAGTCCCTGGCAGTGTACAGGAAGAGGAGACAGACCCTGGCAGTGTACAGGAAGAGGACACAGTCCCTAGCAGTGTACAGGAAGAGGAGACAGACCCTGGCAGTGTACAGGAAGAGGAGACAGTCACTGGCAGTATACAGGAAGAGGAGACAGACACTGGCAGTGTACAGGAAGAGGAGACAGTCCCTGGCAGTGTACAGGAAGAGGAGAGATCCTGGCAGTGTACAGGAAGAGGAGAAAGCTGGAGAGGAGACGGTCCCTGACAGTGTACAGGAAGAGGAGACACTCACTGGCAGTGTACAGGAAGAGGGGAAAGCTGGAGAGGAGACAGGGTTATTAAGGATAATGTTTTGTCTAAATATGGACATTTCATAGTCATCTCTGCCAATGCCTGGGGAGATACAACTATGGCTGCTTATCAAATGGCATCCTATTCCCTACATAGTGCACTACCCTATGGGCCCTGGTTAAAGGATTGCGCTATATAGGGAATAGGGTGCCATTTGGAACACATTATATGACTCAGAGATGGTGGGTGTTCTTCCTCTGAAAGACAACCGGTGGGGAAAAAATATCTGCACAGATGGAAAGAGAACTGAGAGAAAAGAAAGCTGTGTTGGAAAACAGTTTGTTTCTCCTCAAGTCAGACTTTTAGAATGTGGGGCGGTTATGTTGCTAGATACAGGAGGGTTTGTTTCTCCTCAAGTCAGACTTTTTAGAATGTGGAACAGTTATGTTGCTGGATACAGGAGGGGTTTGTTTCTCCTCAAGTCAGACTTTTAGAATGTGGAACGGTTATGTTGCTAGATACAGGAGGGGGAGAAATAAGTGGTTGGGGTAAATCTTATTTTTAACGGATGACATACGCCCACACGCAACCTTTCGACCTTGACCTCTCTGGCCGGTCACTGTCCCCAGGCCTGTCTGGGATCCTCTTTATAGGGCTGACCACTGCATGACCCTCAGGACTGGTACCAAACCAGGTTAGCTGGAGGTAATCAATTCGCCATCTGGAACAAATGACATGTTTACTAAAGGTGGTTTTCCTTGTTTTGAAGGGAGAGAGAGAGACAGAGAGAGAGACAGAGGGACAGAGAGAGAGAGAGAGAGAGAGAGAGAGACAGAGAGAGACAGAGAGAGAGACAGAGAGAGAAAGAGAGAGAAAGAGAGAGAGACAGAGAGAGAGACAGAGAGAGAGACAGAGAGAGAGAGAAAGAGAGAGAGACAGAGAGAGAGAGAGGGAGGGAGGAAGGGAGAGAGAGATTTGTACATCGTTGTATATATACGTAATATGACTTTTGTAATGACTTTATTGTTTTGAAACTTCTGTATGTGTAATGTTTACTGTTAATTGTTATTGTTTATTTCACTTTTGTATATTATCTACCTCACTTGCTTTGGCAATGTTAACCCATTTTTCCCATGCCTATTAATCCCCTTGAATTGAATTGAATTGAAATTGAAATTGAGAGATAGAGAGAGAAAGAGAGAGACAAACAGAGAAAAGAGAGAGAGACACACAGAGAAAGAGACACAGATAGAGAGAGAGAGAGAGACACAGAGAGAAAGAGAGAGACACACAGAGAGAGAGAGAGAGGGAGAGAGGAGGGACAGTGCGAGAGAGAGTGAGGAAGGTAGAGAGACAGAGTGTGAAAGTGATTGTAGAAGTGTGAGTGGATGGATGGTAATGTAGTAATGTTGGTAGAGATGTAATGCAGCTTAGACATCCCCTGCCTCCTCTGCTCTGCTTGGAAAGTGTTAGAGTTTTCCCTGTGTGTTTTAGAGGTAACAGAGTGTAATAGAGAGGTAACAGAGTGTAATATAGAGGTAACAGAGTGTAATATAGAGGTAACAGAGTGTAATATAGAGGTAACAGAGTGTTATAGAGGTAACAGAGTGTTAAGAGAGGTAACAGAGTGTTATAGAGGTAACAGGGTGTTAAGAGAGACAGAGAGTATAGAGTGTAACAGAGTGTTATAGAGGTAACAGGTGTTATAGAGGTAACAGAGTGTTATAGAGAGGTAACAGATAGAGAGGTAACAGTTATAGAGTGGTAACAGGGTGTTATAGAGAGGTAGACAAGAGGTAACAGAGTGTTATAGAGAGGTAACAGGGTGTTATAGAGAGGTAACAGAGTGTTATAGAGGGTAACAGGTGTTAAGAGGTAACAGTGTTATAGAGAGGTAACAGGGTGTTCTAGAGAGGTAACAGGGTGTTATAGAGTGTTATAGGAGGTAACAGAGTGTTATAGACGGTAACAGAGTGTTATAGAGAGGTAACAGGGTGTTATAGAGAGGTAACAGAGTGTTATAGAGAGAGGTAACAGAGTGTTATAGGGGTAACAGTTATAGAGAGGTAACAGAGAGTTATAGTGTTATAGAGGTAACAGGGTGTTCTAGAGCGGTAACAGAGTGTTATAGAGGGTAACAGGTAACAGGTGTTATAGAGCGGTGTGTTATAGAGGTAGAGGAGTTATAGAGTGTTATAGAGAGGTAACAGGTGTTATAGAGTGTTATAGAGAGAACAGGTGTTTAGACAACAGAATGTTATAGAGAGGTAACAGAATGTTATAGAGAGGTAACAGGGTGTTATAGAGTAACAGTGTTGTAGAGAGGTAACAGAGTGTTATAGAGAGGTAACAGAGTGTTATAGAGAGGTAACAGTGTTATAGAGTGTTATAGAGAGGTAACAGAGTGTTATAGAGTGTTTTAGAGAGGTAACAGGGTGTTATAGAGAGGTAACAGAGTGTTATAGAGTGTTATAGAGAGGTAACAGAGTGTTATAGAGAGGTAACAGGGTGTTATAGAGAGGTAACAGAGTGTTATAGAGAGGTAACAGAGTGTTTTAGACAGAGTGTTATAGAGAGGTAACAGAGTAACAGAGTGTTATAGAGTAACAGGTAAGAGAGGTAACAGAGAGTTATAGAGTGTTATAGAGAGGTAACAGAGGTAACAGAGTGTTATAGAGCGGTAACAGAGTGTTATAGAGAGGTAACAGAGGTAACAGAGTGTTATAGAGCGGTAACAGAGTGTTATAGAGAGGTAACAGAGAGTTATAGAGTGTTATAGAGAGTAACAGAGTGTTATAGAGTTATAGTAACAGAGTGTTATAGAAGGTAACAGAGTGTTATAGAGAGGTAACAAAGAGGTAACAGAGTGTTATAGAGAGGCAACAGTGTTTTAATGTGTTATAGAGAGGTAACAGAGTGTTATAGAGAGGTAACAGAGTGTTGTAGAGGGTAACAGAGTGTTGTAGAGGTAACAGGGTGTTATAGAGAGGTAACAGAGTGTTATAACAGATAGAGGTAACAGAGTGTTATAGAGAGGTAACAGCGTGTTATAGAGAAACAGAGTGTTATAGAGTGTTTATAGAGAGGTAACAGAGTGTTATAGTAACAGAGTGTTTATAGAGTGTAGACAGAGTGTTATAGTTTATAGAGTGTTATAGAGTAACAGAGTGTTATAGAGAGGTAACAGAGTTATAGTGTTATAGAGAGGTAAGAGAGGTAACAGAGTGTTATAGAGAGGTAACATAGTGTTATAGAGAGGTAACAAGTGTGTTATAGAGAAGTAACAGAGTGTTATAGAGAGGTAACAGAGTGTTATAGAGAGGTAACAGTGTTTTAGAGTAACAGAGTGTTATAGAGAGGTAACAGGGTAACAGAGTGTTATAGAGAGGTAACAGATAGAGTAACAGGGTGTTATAGAGAGGTAACAGTGTTATAGAGAGGTAACAGGGGTGTTATAGAGAGGTAACAGAGAGTTATAGTTTATAGAGAGGTAACAGAGTGTTATAGAGAGTAACAGAGAGTTATAGAGTGTTATAGAGTAACAGAGTGTTAACAGAGTGTTATAGAGAGGTAACAAAGGTAACAGAGTGTTATAGAGAGGTAACAGTGTTTTAGAGTAACAGAGTTTTATAGAGTGTGTTATAGAGAGTAACAGAGTGTTGTAGAGAGTAACAGAGTGTTATAGAGAGGTAACAGAGTGTTATAGAGAGGTAACAAGAGAGAGTAACAGAGTGTAATAGAGTGTTATAGAGAGGTAACAGAGAGTTATAGAGTGTTATAGAGAGGTAACAGTGTTATAGAGTGTTATAGAGAGGTAACAGAGTGTTATAGAGAGGTAACAGAGTGTTATAGAGAGGTAACAGTGTTTTAGAGAGTTAACAGAGTGTTAGAGAGGTACAGAGTGTTATAGAGAGGGAGTGTTATAGAGAGGTAACAGAGTGTTGTAGAGGTAACAGAGTGTTGTAGAGGTAACAGGGTGTTATAGAGAGGTAACAGAGTGTTGTAGAGAGGTAACAGGGTGTTATAGAGAGGTAACAGTGTTATAGAGAGGTAACAGCGTGTTATAGAGAGGTAACAGGAGTGTTATAGAGAGGTAACAGAGTGTTATAGAGAGGTAACAGAGTGTTTTAGAGAGGTAACAGAGTGTTGTAGAGAGGTAACAGAGTGTTATAGAGAGGTAACAGAGAGTTATAGAGTGTTATAGAGAGGTAACAGAGTGTTATAGAGTAACAGAGTTATAGAGTGTTATAGAGAGAGAGGTAACAGAGTGTTATAGAGAGGTAACATAGTGTTATAGAGAGGTAACAAAGAGGTAACAGAGTGTTATAGAGAAGTAACAGAGTGTTATAGAGAGGTAACAGAGTGTTATAGAGAGGTAACAGTGTTTTAGAGAGTAACAGAGTGTTATAGAGAGGTAACAGGGTGTTATAGAGAGGTAACAGAGTGTTATAGAGAGGTAACAGGGTGTTATAGAGAGGTAACAGGGTGTTATAGAGAGGTAACAGAGGTAACAGGTGTTATAGAGAGGTAACAGAGAGTTATAGAGTGTTATAGAGTAACAGAGTGTTATAGAGAGGTAACAGAGAGTTATAGAGTGTTATAGTAACAGAGTGTTATAGAGAAGTAACAGAGTGTTATAGAGAGGTAACAAAGAGGTAACAGAGTGTTATAGAGAGGTAACAGTGTTTAGAGAGGTAACAGAGTTTTATAGAGAGGTAACAGAGTGTTATAGAGAGGTAACAGAGTGTTGTAGAGAGGTAACAGAGTGTTATAGAGAGGTAACAGAGTGTTATAGAGAGGTAACAGAGTGTTAGAGAGGTAACAGAGTGTAATAGAGTGTTATAGAGAGGTAACAGAGTTATAGAGTGTTATAGAGAGGTAACATAGTGTTATAGAGTGTTATAGAGAGGTAACAGAGTGTTATAGAGAGCGTGTTATAGAGAGGTAACAGTGTTTTAGAGAGAACAGAGTGTAACAGAGGTAACAGAGTGTTATAGAGAGGTAACAGAGTGTTATAGAGAGGTAACAGGTTATAGAGTGTTATAGAGAGGTAACAGGGTGTTATAGAGAGGTAACAGAGTGTTATAGAGAGGTAACAGGGTGTTATAGAGGGTAACAGGGTGTTATAGAGAGGTAACAGAGTGTTATAGAGAGGTAACAGGGTGTTATAGAGAGGTAACAGAGAGTTATAGAGTGTTATAGAGAGGTAACAGAGTGTTATAGAGAGGTAACAGAGAGTTATAGAGTGTTATAGAGAGGTAACAGAGTGTTATAGTGTTATAGAGAGGTAACAGAGAGGTAACAGAGTGTTATAGAGAAGTAACAGAGTGTTATAGAGAGGTAACAAAGAGTGTAACAGAGTGTTATAGAGAGTAACAGTGTTTTAGAGAGGTAACAGTTTTAGAGAGGTAACAGAGTGTTATAGAGAGGTAACAGGTGTTATAGAGAGTAACAGAGTGTTATAGAGAGGTAACAGCGTGTTATAGAGAGGTAACAGAGTGTTGTAGAGAGGTAACAGGGTGTTATAGAGAGTAACAGAGTGTTATAGAGAGGTAACAGAGTGTTTTAGAGAGGTAACAGAGTGTTGTAGAGAGGTAACAGAGTGTTATAGAGAGGTAACAGAGAGTTATAGAGTGTTATAGAGAGGTAACAGAGTGTTATAGAGAGGTAACAGAGTTATAGAGTGTTATAGAGAGGTAACAGAGAGGTAACAGAGTGTTATAGAGAGGTAACATAGTGTTATAGAGAGGTAACAAAGAGGTAACAGAGTGTTATAGAGAAGTAACAGAGTGTTATAGAGAGGTAACAGAGTGTTATAGAGAGGTAACAGTGTTTTAGAGAGGTAACAGAGTGTTATAGAGAGGTAACAGGGTGTTATAGAGAGGTAACAGAGTGTTATAGAGAGGTAACAGGGTGTTATAGAGAGGTAACAGGGTGTTATAGAGAGGTAACAGAGTGTTATAGAGAGGTAACAGGGTGTTATAGAGAGGTAACAGAGAGTTATAGAGTATAGAGAGGTAACAGAGTGTTATAGAGAGGTAACAGAGAGTTATAGAGTGTTATAGAGAGGTAACAGAGTGTTATAGAGTGTTATAGAGAGGTAACAGAGTGTTTATAGAGGTAACAGAGTGTTATAGAGAGGTAACAAGAGGT
The DNA here is from genome assembly GCF_034236695.1 of Oncorhynchus nerka. Taxonomy (NCBI): domain Eukaryota; kingdom Metazoa; phylum Chordata; class Actinopteri; order Salmoniformes; family Salmonidae; genus Oncorhynchus; species Oncorhynchus nerka. The sequence goes on along the minus strand of NW_027039667.1, from coordinate 76,322 downwards.
AACAGAGTGTTATAGAGAGGTAACAGTGTTTTAGAGAGTAACAGAGTTTTATAGAGAGGTAACAGAGTGTTATAGAGAGGTAACAGAGTGTTGTAGAGAGGTAACAGAGTGTTATAGAGAGGTAACAGAGTGTTATAGAGAGGTAACAGAGTGTTGTAGAGAGGTAACAGAGTGTAATAGAGTGTTATAGAGAGGTAACAGAGAGTTATAGAGTGTTATAGAGAGGTAACATAGTGTTATAGAGTGTTATAGAGAGGTAACAGAGTGTTATAGAGAGGTAACAGCGTGTTATAGAGAGGTAACAGTGTTTTAGAGAGGTAACAGAGTGTTATAGAGAGGTAACAGAGTGTTATAGAGAGGTAACAGAGTGTTATAGAGAGGTAACAGAGAGTTATAGAGTGTTATAGAGAGGTAACAGGGTGTTATAGAGGTAACAGAGTGTTATAGAGAGAGGTAACAGGGTGTTATAGAGAGGTAACAGGGTGTTATAGAGAGGTAACAGAGTGTTATAGAGAGGTAACAGGGTGTTATAGAGAGGTAACAGAGAGTTATAGAGTGTTATAGAGAGGTAACAGAGTGTTATAGAGAGGTAACAGAGAGTTATAGAGTGTTATAGAGAGGTAACAGAGTGTTATAGAGTGTTATAGAGAGGTAACAGAGAGGTAACAGAGTGTTATAGAGAAGTAACAGAGTGTTATAGAGAGGTAACAAAGAGGTAACAGAGTGTTATAGAGAGGTAACAGTGTTTTAGAGGTAACAGAGTGTTATAGAGAGAGGTAACAGGGTGTTATAGAGAGGTAACAGAGTGTTATAGAGTAACAGTGTTATAGAGAGTAACAGAGTGTTGTAGAGAGGTAACAGGGTGTTATAGAGAGGTAACAGAGTGTTATAGAGAGGTAACAGAGTGTTTTAGAGAGGTAACAGAGTGTTGTAGAGAGGTAACAGAGTGTTATAGAGAGGTAACAGAGAGTTATAGAGTGTTATAGAGAGGTAACAGAGTGTTATAGAGAGGTAACAGAGTTATAGAGTGTTATAGAGAGGTAACAGAGGTAACAGAGTGTTATAGAGAGGTAACATAGTGTTATAGAGGTAACAAAGAGGTAACAGAGTGTTATAGAGAAGTAACAGAGTGTTATAGAGAGGTAACAGAGTGTTATAGAGAGGTAACAGTGTTTTAGAGAGGTAACAGAGTGTTATAGAGAGGTAACAGGGTGTTATAGAGAGGTAACAGAGTGTTATAGAGAGGTAACAGGGTGTTATAGAGAGGTAACAGGGTGTTATAGAGAGGTAACAGAGTGTTATAGAGAGTAACAGGGTGTTATAGAGAGGTAACAGAGAGTTATAGAGTGTTATAGAGAGGTAACAGAGTGTTATAGAGAGGTAACAGAGAGTTATAGAGTGTTATAGAGAGGTAACAGAGTGTTATAGAGTGTTATAGAGAGGTAACAGTGAGGTAACAGTTTATAGAGAAGTAACAGTGTTATAGAGAGGTAACAAAGAGGTAACAGAGTGTTATAGAGAGGTAACAGTGTTTTAGAGAGGTAACAGAGTTTTATAGAGAGGTAACAGGGTGTTATAGAGAGGTAACAGAGTGTTGTAACAGAGTGTTATAGTAACAGAGTGTTATAGAGAGGTAACAGAGTGTTGTAGAGAGGTAACAGAGTGTTAGAGTGTTATAGAGAGGTAACAGTTATAGAGTGTTATAGAGAGGTAACATAGTGTTATAGTGTTATAGAGAGGTAACAGAGTGTTATAGAGAGGTAACAGAGTGTTATAGAGAGGTAACAGTGTTTTAGAGGGTAACAGAGTGTTATAGAGAGGTAACAGAGTGTTATAGAGAGGTAACAGAGTGTTATAGAGAGGTAACAGAGTTATAGAGTGTTATAGAGAGGTAACAGGGTGTTATAGAGAGGTAACAGAGTGTTATAGAGAGGTAACAGGGTGTTATAGAGAGGTAACAGGGTGTTATAGAGAGGTAACAGAGTGTTATAGAGAGTAACAGGTGTTATAGAGAGGTAACATAGAGTTATAGAGTGTTATAGAGAGGTAACAGAGTGTTATAGAGAGGTAACAGAGAGTTATAGAGTGTTATAGAGAGGTAACAGAGTGTTATAGAGTGTTATAGAGAGGTAACAGAGAGGTAACAGAGTGTTATAGAGAAGTAACAGAGTGTTATAGAGAGGTAACAAAGAGGTAACAGAGTGTTATAGAGAGGTAACAGTGTTTTAGAGAGGTAACAGAGTTTTATAGTAACAGAGTGTTATAGAGAGGTAACAGAGTGTTGTAGAGAGGTAACAGAGTGTTATAGAGAGGTAACAGAGTGTTATAGAGAGGTAACAGAGTGTTGTAGAGAGGTAACAGAGTGTAATAGAGTGTTATAGAGAGGTAACAGAGAGTTATAGAGTGTTATAGAGAGGTAACATAGTGTTATAGAGAGGTAACAGAGTGTTATAGAGAGGTAACAGAGAGTGTTTATAGAGAGGTAACAGAGTGTTATAGAGAGGTAACAGAGGTGTTATAGAGAGGTAACAGTAGTGTTATAGAGAGGTAACAGGGTGTTATAGAGAGGTAACAGAGAGGTAACAGAGTGTTATAGAGAGGTAACAGAGAGTTATAGAGTGTTATAGAGAGGTAACAGAGTGTTATAGAGAGGTAACAGAGAGTTATAGAGTGTTATAGAGAGGTAACAGAGTGTTATAGAGTGTTATAGAGAGGTAACAGTGAGGTAACAGAGTGTTATAGAGAAGTAACAGAGTGTTATAGAGAGGTAACAAAGAGGTAACAGAGTGTTATAGAGAGGTAACAGTGTTTTAGAGAGGTAACAGAGTTTTATAGAGAGGTAACAGGGTGTTATAGAGAGGTAACAGAGTGTTGTAGAGAGGTAACAGAGTGTTATAGAGAGGTAACAGAGTGTTATAGAGAGGTAACAAGTAGAGAGGTAACAGAGTGTTATTATAGAGAGGTAACAGAGTGTTTATAGAGAGGTAACATAGTGTTATAGAGTGTTATAGAGAGGTAACAGAGTGTTATAGAGAGGTAAGAGAGTAACAGTGTTTTAGAGAGGTAACAGAGTGTTATAGAGAGGTAACAGAGTGTTATAGAGAGGTAACAGAGTGTTATAGAGAGGTAACAGAGAGTTATAGAGTGTTATAGAGAGGTAACAGGGTGTTATAGAGAGGTAACAGAGTGTTATAGAGAGGTAACAGGGTGTTATAGAGAGGTAACAGGGTGTTATAGAGAGGTAACAGAGTGTTATAGAGAGGTAACAGGGTGTTATAGAGAGGTAACAGAGAGTTATAGAGTGTTATAGAGAGGTAACAGAGTGTTATAGAGAGGTAACAGAGAGTTATAGAGTGTTATAGAGAGGTAACAGAGTGTTATAGAGTGTTATAGAGAGGTAACAGAGGTGTTATAGAGAGTAGTTATAGAGAGGTAACAAAGAGGTAACAGAGTGTTATAGAGAGTAACAGTGTTTTAGTGTTATAGAGAGGTAACAGAGTGTTATAGAGAGGTAACAATAGAGAGGTAACAGAGTGTTATAGAGAGGTAACAGAGTGTTGTAGAGAGGTAACAGAGTGTTTTATAGAGAGGTAACAGAGAGTGTTTATAGAGAGGTAACATAGTGTTATAGAGAGGTAACAGAGTGTTATAGAGAGGTAACAGCATGTTATAGAGAGGTAACAGTGTTTTAGAGAGGTAACAGAGTGTTATAGAGAGGTAACAGAGTGTTATAGAGAGGTAACAGAGTGTTATAGAGAGGTAACAGAGAGTTATAGAGTGTTATAGAGAGGTAACATAGAGTGTTTATAGAGAGGTAACATAGTGTTATAGAGAGGTAACAGAGTGTTATAGAGAGGTAACAGCGTGTTATAGAGAGGTAACAGAGTGTTATAGAGAGGTAACAGGGTGTTATAGAGAGGTAACAGAGAGTTAACAGTGTGTTATAGAGAGGTAACAGAGTGTTATAGAGAGGTAACAGGGTGTTATAGAGTGTTATAGAGAGGTAACAGAGTGTTATAGAACAGAGTGTTATAGAGAGGTAACAGAGTGTTATAGTAACAGAGAGTTATAGAGTTATAGAGGTAACAGAGTGTTATAGAGAGGTAACAGGGTGTTATAGAGAGGTAACAGGGTGTTATAGAGAGGTAACAGAGTGTTATAGAGAGGTAACAGAGAGTTATAGAATGTTATAGAGAGGTAACAGAGAGTTATAGTGTTATAGAGAGGTAACAGGGTGTTATAGAGAGGTAACAGGGTGTTATAGAGAGGTAACAGAGTGTTATAGAGAGGTAACAGGGTGTTATAGAGAGGTAACATAGAGTTATAGAGTGTTATAGAGAGGTAACAGAGTGTTATAGAGAGGTAACAGAGAGTTATAGAGTGTTATAGAGAGGTAACAGAGTGTTATAGAGTGTTATAGAGAGGTAACAGAGAGGTAACAGAGTGTTATAGAGAAGTAACAGAGTGTTATAGAGAGGTAACAAAGAGGTAACAGAGTGTTATAGAGAGGTAACAGTGTTTTAGAGAGGTAACAGAGTTTTATAGAGAGGTAACAGAGTGTTATAGAGAGGTAACAGAGTTTTGTAGAGAGGTAACAGAGTGTTATAGAGAGGTAACAGAGTGTTATAGAGAGGTAACAGAGTGTTGTAGAGAGGTAACAGAGTGTAATAGAGTGTTATAGAGAGGTAACAGAGAGTTATAGAGTGTTATAGAGAGGTAACATAGTGTTATAGAGAGGTAACAGAGTGTTATAGAGAGGTAACAGTGTGTTATAGAGAGGTAACAGTGTTTTAGAGAGGTAACAGAGTGTTATAGAGAGGTAACAGAGTGTTATAGAGAGGTAACAGAGTGTTATAGAGAGGTAACAGAGAGTTATAGAGTGTTATAGAGAGGTAACATAGAGTTATAGAGTGTTATAGAGAGGTAACATAGTGTTATAGAGAGGTAACAGGGTGTTATAGAGAGGTAACAGGGTGTTATAGAGAGGTAACAGAGTGTTATAGAGAGGTAACAGGGTGTTATAGAGAGGTAACAGAGAGTTATAGAGAGGTAACAGAGTGTTATAGAGAGGTAACAGAGAGTTATAGAGTGTTATAGAGAGGTAACAGAGTGTTATAGAGTGTTAGAGAGTAACAGTGAGGTAACAGAGTGTTATAGAGAAGTAACAGAGTGTTATAGAGAGGTAACAAAGAGGTAACAGAGTGTTATAGAGAGGTAACAGTGTTTTAGAGAGGTAACAGAGTTTTATAGAGAGGTAACAGGGTGTTATAGAGAGGTAACAGAGTGTTGTAGAGAGGTAACAGAGTGTTATAGAGAGGTAACAGAGTGTTATAGAGAGGTAACAGAGTGTTGTAGAGAGGTAACAGAGTGTAATAGAGTGTTATAGAGAGGTAACAGATAGTGTTATAGAGAGGTAACATAGTGTTATAGGTGTTATAGAGAGGTAACAGAGTGTTATAGAGAGGTAACAGCGTGTTATAGAGAGGTAACAGTGTTTTAGTGTTATAGAGAGGTAACAGAGTGTTATAGAGAGGTAACAGAGTGTTATAGAGAGGTAACAGAGAGTTATAGAGTGTTATAGAGAGGTAACAGGGTGTTATAGAGAGGTAACAGAGTGTTATAGAGAGGTAACAGGGTGTTATAGAGAGGTAACAGGGTGTTATAGAGAGGTAACAGAGTGTTATAGAGAGGTAACAGGGTGTTATAGAGAGGTAACATAGAGTTATAGAGTGTTATAGAGAGGTAACAGAGTGTTATAGAGAGGTAACAGAGTGTTATAGAGAGGTAACAGAGTGTTATAGAGTGTTATAGAGAGGTAACAGAGAGGTAACAGAGTGTTATAGAGAAGTAACAGAGTGTTATAGAGAGGTAACAAAGAGGTAACAGAGTGTTATAGAGAGGTAACAGTGTTTTAGAGAGGTAACAGAGTTTTATAGAGAGGTAACAGAGTGTTATAGAGAGGTAACAGAGTGTTGTAGAGAGGTAACAGAGTGTTATAGAGAGGTAACAGAGTGTTATAGAGAGGTAACAGAGTGTTGTAGAGAGGTAACAGAGTGTAATAGAGTGTTATAGAGAGGTAACAGAGAGTTATAGAGTGTTATAGAGAGGTAACATAGTGTTATAGAGAGGTAACAGAGTGTTATAGAGAGGTAACAGCATGTTATAGAGAGGTAACAGTGTTATAGAGAGGTAACAGAGTGTTATAGAGAGGTAACAGAGTGTTATAGAGAGGTAACAGAGAGTTATAGAGATAGAGAGGTAACAGAGTTATAGAGTGTTATAGAGAGGTAACATAGTGTTATAGAGAGGTAACAGAGTTTATAGAGAGGTAACAGAGTGTTATAGAGAGGTAACAGAGTGTTATAGAGAGGTAACAGAGAGGTAACAGGGTGTTATAGAGAGGTAACAGAGTGTTATAGAGAGGTAACAGGGTGTTATAGAGAGGTAACAGAGTGTTATAGAGAGGTAACAGAGTGTTATAGAGAGGTAACAGAGTGTTATAGAGAGGTAACAGAGTGTTATAGAGAGGTAACAGAGAGTTATAGAATGTTATAGAGAGGTAACAGAGAGTTATAGTGTTATAGAGAGGTAATAGAGTGTTATAGAGAGGTAACAGAGTGTTATATAGAGGTAACAGCGTGTTATAGAGAGGTAACAGAGTGTTATAGAGAGGTAACAGGGTGTTATAGAGAGGTAACAGAGTGTTATAGAGAGGTAACAGAGTGTTATAGAGAGGTAACAGGGTGTTATAGAGAGGTAACAGAGTGTTATAGAGAGGTAACAGAGTGTTATAGAGAGGTAACAGAGTGTTATAGAGAGGTAACAGAGTGTTATAGAGAGGTAACAGAGAGTTATAGAATGTTATAGAGAGGTAACAGAGAGTTATAGAGTGTTATAGAGAGGTAATAGAGTGTTATAGAGAGGTAACAGAGTGTTATATAGAGGTAACAGAGTGTTATAGAGAGGTAACTTTCCCCCCTCTCTCTTTCTCCCCTCTCCACCTTCCTCTCCCTCCCTCCCTCCCTCCCTCCCTCCCTCCCTCCCTCCCTCCCTCCCCTCTTCCTCTTTCCCCCTTCTCCCCTCCCTCACTCCCTCCCTCCATCTCTCCCCCTTTCTCCCCATCCCTTCCTCATCCCCCCCTTCTCCTCCCTCCCCCTCCTCCCTCCCCCTCCCCCTCCCTCCCTTCCTCCCTCCCTGCTGTCCCCCTCCTTTGCTCCCTCCCACCTCCCTCCCTCCCTCCCGCTCCCTTCCTCCTGTCCCCCTCCCTGCTGTCCCCTCCTCCCTTCCTCCCCCTCCCTCCCTCCCTCTGTCAGAAGCTGCAGGTTGATGTGAGGAGGTTAACCATGTCTCTTCTAAAGCGGTTCAGAGAGGGAGTAGCTGCTGCTCTGGACATCTCCCCCAGACACGTACACATCAACAGACTCAATGTAAGACACACACACACACACACACACACACACACACACACACACACACACACACACACACACACACACACACACACACACACACACACACACACACACACACACACACTGCTCTGGACATCTCTCCCAGACACGTACACATCAACAGACTCAATGTAACACACAACACACACACACACACACACACACCCTATATAGACATTAATAAGGATGATTTTAAACTAGTTTCCACTGAACACAAATGATCGTAGTTCATACAGACTGGCCAGACCTCCATAACAACACATCCCACAAACCACTTCACCGCTGTACAGTGGTTCAATCTTAATGTGAGGTTGTCTGTGGATATCATTTAATCTGAGCGTTATCTAACATCCTCTTCCTCCTCTTCCTCCTACCCCCCACAATAGGAGAGGAAGAATGGCATTGAGCTGTATGTGTCATCTGATAGGCCAGGGGCCACGGAGCCCCTCCCAGCAGAGGAAGTTATCCAATCACTGAACATCAACACCCTGCATCGTAGCCTGGGTCACTTCGGCATCACAGAGGTCTCCTCGGAGGTACGCTACTTCCTGTATGTGTGCACGTGTGTATCTGTGCACGTGTATATGTGTGTGTGTGCATGTGTGTGTGTGTCACAGCCAGGTGTATAGATATTTACGTTTGTAGCACTGAGCCCAATGCAAGTCTTTCATCCATAATGTACTGTAATCTCCTTCATGTGACAGGATCCTCTGTTGTAGTTGTCTAGGAACTCTTTGAAGCTCTGTCCTGCTGGACTCACACCTGGCAGAGGAGAGGAGGGTTTCCTTTCATCACAACGCACACAGAAGACCTAACGGTGTCCTCTGTGTTGGGCTGTATGCTATGGTGTCCTCTGTGTTATCAGTCCTAATGGTGTCCTCTGTGTTGGGTCCTCTGTGTTGGGCTGTATGCTCTGTGTTATCAGACCTAATCAGTGTTGGGCTGTATGCTAATAGTGTCCTCTGTGTTGGGCTTTATGCTCTGTGTTATCAGACCTAATGGTGTCCTCTGTGTTATCAGACCTAATGGTGTCCTCTGTGTTGGGCTGTATGCTCTGTGTTATCAGTCCTAATGGTGTCCTCTGTGTTATCAGTCCTAATGGTGTCCTCTGTGTTGGGCTGTATGCTCTGTGTTATCAGTCCTAATGGTGTCCTCTGTGTTATCAGTCCTAATGGTGTCCTCTGTGTTATCAGACCTAATGGTGTCCTCTGTGTTGGGCTTTATGCTCTGTGTTATCAGTCCTAATGGTGTCCTCTGTGTTATCAGCCCTAATGGTGTCCTCTGTGTTGGGCTGTATGCTCTGTGTTATCAGTCCTAATGGTGTCCTCTGTGTTTTCAGTCCTAATGGTGTCCTCTGTGTTTTCAGTCCTAATGGTGTCCTCTGTGTTATCAGTCCTAATGGTGTCCTCTGTGTTGGGCTGTATGCTCTGTGTTATCAGACCTAATGGTTTCCTCTGTGTTGGGCTGTATGCTCTGTGTTATCAGTCCTAATGGTGTCCTCTGTGTTATCAGTCCTAATGGTGTCCTCTGTGTTATCAGTCCTAATGGTGTCCTCTGTGTTATCAGTCCTAATGGTGTCCTCTGTGTTATCAGTCCTAATGGTGTCCTCTGTGTTTTCAGTCCTAATGGTGTCCTCTGTGTTTTCAGTCCTAATGGTGTCCTCTGTGTTATCAGTCCTAATGGTGTCCTCTGTGTTGGGCTGTATGCTCTGTGACCTAATGGTTATCAGTAATGGTGTCCTCTGTGTTGGGCTGTATCCTCTGTGTTATCAGCCCTAATGGTGTCCTCTGTGTTGGGCTGTATGCTCTGTGTTATCAGACCTAATGGTGTCCTCTGTGTTATCAGTCCTAATGGTGTCCTCTGTGTTGGGCTGTATGCTCTGTGTTATCAGACCTAATGGTGTCCTCTGTGTTGGGCTTTATGCTCTGTGTTATCAGTCCTAATGGTTTCCTCTGTGTTGGGCTGTATGCTCTGTGTTATCAGTCCTAATTGTGTCCTCTGTGTTATGAGTCCTAATGGTGTCCTCTGTGTTATCAGCCCTAATGGTGTCCTCTGTGTTGGGCTGTATGCTCTGTGTTATCAGTCCTAATGGTGTCCTCTGTGTTATCAGCCCTAATGGTGTCCTCTGTGTTGGGCTGTATGCTCTGTGTTATCAGCCCTAATGGTGTCCTCTGTGTTGGGCTGTATGCTCTGTGTTATCAGACCTAATGGTGTCCTCTGTGTTATCAGTCCTAATGGTGTCCTCTGTGTTATCAGTCCTAATGGTGTCCTCTGTGTTATCAGTCCTAATGGTGTCCTCTGTGTTATCAGTCCTAATGGTGTCCTCTGTGTTATCAGACCTAATGGTGTCCTCTGTGTTTTCAGTCCTAATGGTGTCAGTGTTATCAGACCTAATGGTGTCCTCTGTGTTGGGCTGTATGCTCTGTGTTATCAGTCCTAATGGTGTCCTCTGTGTTGAGCGTCATGCTCTGTGTTATCAGTCCTAATGGTGTCCTCTGTGTTATCAGACCTAATGGTGTCCTCTGTGTTATCAGACCTAATGGTGTCCTCTGTGTTATCAGTCCTAATGGTGTCCTCTGTGTTATCAGTCCTAATGGTGTCCTCTGTGTTATCAGTCCTAATGGTGTCCTCTGTGTTATCAGTCCTAATTGTGTCCTCTGTGTTATGAGTCCTAATGGTGTCCTCTGTGTTATCAGCCCTAATGGTGTCCTCTGTGTTGGGCTGTATGCTCTGTGTTATCAGACCTAATAGTGTCCTCTGTGTTATCAGTCCTAATGGTGTCCTCTGTGTTATCAGCCCTAATGGTGTCCTCTGTGTTGGGCTGTATGCTCTGTGTTATCAGCCCTAATGGTGTCCTCTGTGTTGGGCTGTATGGTGTCCTCTGTGTTATCAGTCCTAATGGTGTCCTCTGTGTTGGGCTTTATGCTCTGTGTTATCAGTCCTAATGGTGTCCTCTGTGTTATCAGTCCTAATGGTGTCCTCTGTGTTATCAGTCCTAATGGTGTCCTCTGTGTTATCAGACCTAATGGTGTCCTCTGTGTTTTCAGTCCTAATGGTGTCCTCTGTGTTATCAGACCTAATGGTGTCCTCTGTGTTGGGCTGTATGCTCTGTGTTATCAGTCCTAATTGTGTCCTCTGTGTTATCAGACCTAACGGTGTCCTCTGTGTTATCAGTCCTAATGGTGTCCTCTGTGTTGAGCGTCATGCTCTGTGTTATCAGTCCTAATGGTGTCCTCTGTGTTATCAGACCTAATGGTGTCCTCTGTGTTCTGTGTTATCGTCATGCCTCTGTGTTATCAGTCCTAATGGTGTCCTCTGTGTTATCAGACCTAATGGTGTCCTCTGTGTTATCAGACCTAATGGTGTCCTCTGTGTTATCAGTCCTAATGGTGTCCTCTGTGTTATCAGTCCTAATGGTGTCCTCTGTGTTATCAGTCCTAATGGTGTCCTCTGTGTTGGGCTTTATGCTCTGTGGTAGGTAGTTTGTTAGCTCCTTGTTTTTCACCGAGAGGTGGGCGTCTTTTTCATCACAGCCCTAAAGATCTGAAAGACCTCCCACCCATCACACACACCGTATCATTTTGTTCTTTCCATCTCTCTCCCTCTTTTCTCTCATCCCTCCCTCCTGTCCCTCCTGTCCCCCCTCTCTCTCTCTCTCTCTCCCTCTCTCCCTCTCTCTCTCTCTCTCTCTCTCTCCCTCTCTCCCTCTCTCTCCCTCTTTTCTCTCATCCCTCCCTCATGTCCCCCTCTCTCTCTCTCTCTCTCTCTCTCTCTCTCTCCCCTCTCTCTCCCTCTTTTCTCTCATCCCTCCCTCCTGTCCGTCCTGTCCCCCCTCTCTCTCTCTCTCTCTCCCTCTCTCTCCCTCTTTTCT
>NW_027039667.1:45000-60000 GCF_034236695.1 Oncorhynchus nerka | reverse complement strand
AGTGGGTCCATCGTGTCAAAAAAAACTGAACCAGTAACCAGGGGTCACATTCTGTAACCAGATGTCACATCCAGTAACCAGGGGTCACATCCAGTAACCAGGGGTCACATCCTGTAACCAGGGTCACATCCAGTAACCAATGGTCACATCCAGTAACCAGGGGTCACATCCTGTTAACAGGGGTCACATCCTGTAACCAATAGTCACATCCAGTAACCAGGGTCACATCCTGTAACCAAGGGTCACATCCAGTAACCAGGGGTCACATCCTGTAACCAGGGGTCACATCCTGTAACCAATAGTCACATCCTGTTACCAGGGTCACATCAAGTAACCAGTGGTCACATCCTGTGTGAATCCCAAATAGCACATTATTCCCTATATAGTGCACTACTTTAGACCACAGCCCTATTCCCTATATAGTGCACTACTTTAGACCAGAGCCCTATTCCCTATATAGTGCACTACTTTAGACCAGAGCCCTATTCCCTATATAGTGCACTACTTTAGACCACAGCCCTATTCCCTATATAGTGCACTACTTTAGACCAGCGCCCTACTCCTTATATAGTGCACTACTTTAGACCAGGGCCCTTAGGACACAGACAAGATATGACCCCTAGTTCCTAGTTCAGGTTGTTAACTCTTCTTCCTAACAGGAACAACATGCTAATGCACAGGAAGTGGGCTTTTGAATGTCTTACAGGGGTATTTCTGTAACCTTTATTTAGCAGGAAGTGGGCTTTGAATGTCTTACAGGGGTATTTCTGTAAACTTTATTTAGCAGGAAGTGGGCTTTGAATGTCTTACAGGGGTATTTCTGTAAACTTTATTTAGCAGGAAGTGGGCTTTGAATGTCTTACAGGGGTATTTCTGTAACCTTTATTTAGCAGGAAGTGGGCTTTGAATGTTTTACAGGGGTATTTCTGTAACCTTTATTTAGCAGGAAGTGGGCTTTGAATGTCTTACAGGGGTATTTCTGTAACCTATTCTGTGTATTACTGTAACCTTTATTTAGCAGGAAGTGGGCTTTGAATGTCTTACAGGGGTATTTCTGTAACCTTTATTTAGCAGGAAGGGGGCTTTGAATGTCTTACAGGGGTATTTCTATAATCTTTATTTAGCAGGAAGTGGGCTTTGAATGTCTTACAGGGGTATTTCTGTAACCTTTATTTAGCAGGAAGTGGGCTTTGAATGTCTTACAGGGGTATTTCTGTAACCTTTATTTAGCAGGAAGGGGGCTTTGAATGTCTTACAGGGGTATTTCTATAATCTTTATTTAGCAGGAAGTGGGCTTTGAATGTCTTACAGGGGTATTTCTGTAACCTATTCTGTGTATTACTGTAACCTTTATTTAGCAGGAAGTGGGCTTTGAATGTCTTACAGGGGTATTTCTGTAACCTTTATTTAGCAGGAAGGGGGCTTTGAATGTCTTACAGGGGTATTTCTATAATCTTTATTTAGCAGGAAGTGGGCTTTGAATGTCTTACAGGGGTATTTCTGTAAACTTTATTTAGCAGGAAGTGGGCTTTGAATGTCTTACAGGGGTATTTCTATAATCTTTATTTAGCAGGAAGTGGGCTTTGAATGTCTTACAGGGGTATTTCTATAATCTTTATTTAGCAGGAAGTGGGCTTTGAATGTCTTACATATTTCTATAATCTTTATTTAGCAGGAAGTTATGCTGTGCTGTGTTTACATTCTGCTTGGTGTACCTACAATTCAATCCATGCATTAGCTATTGTTACTAAACTGTTATGAGCTCAAAGAGGACGTGCAACATTACTGGATTCCACAGGAGGGCGCCATCTCCCATCGTATTGTACATGTTGTAGACTATATCACTCAGCCATCTCCCATGTTGTAGACTATATCACTCAGCCATCTCCCATGTTGTAGACTATATCACTCAGCCATCTCCCATGTTGTAGACTATATCACTCAGCCATCTCCCATGTTGTAGACTATATCACTCAGCCATCTCCCATGTTGTAGACTATATCACTCAGCCATCTCCCATGTTGTTGTACATGTTGTAGACTATATCACTCAGCCATCTCCCATGTTGTAGACTATATCACTCAGCCATCTCCCATGTTATTGTACATGTTGTAGACTATATCACTCAGCCATCTCCCATGTTGTAGACTATATCACTCAGCCATCTCCCATGTTATTGTACATGTTGTAAACTATATCACTAAGCCATCTCCCATGTTGTTGTATATATTGTAGACTATATCACTCAGCCATCTCCCATGTTGTTGTCCATGTTGTAGACTATATCACTCAGCCATCTCCCATGTTGTAGACTATATCACTCAGCCATCTCCCATGTTATTGTACATGTTGTAGACTATATCACTCAGCCATCTCCCATGTGGTAGACTATATCACTCAGCCATCTCCCATGTTGTAGACTATATCACTCAGCCATCTCCCATGTTGTTGTCCATGTTGTAGACTATATCACTCAGCCATCTCCCATGTTGTAGACTATATCACCCAGCCATCTCCCATGTTGTAGACTATATCACTCAGCCATCTCCCATGTTGTTGTACATGTTGTAGACTATATCACTCAGCCATCTCCCATGTTGTAGACTATATCACTAAGCCATCTCCCATGTTGTTGTACATGTTGTAGACTATATCACTCAGCCATCTCCCATGTTGTAGACTATATCACTCAGCCATCTCCCATGGTGTTGTACATGTTGTAGACTATATCACTCAGCCATCTCCCATGGTGTTGTCCATGTTGTAGACTGTATCACTCAGCCATCTCCCATGTTGTAGACTATATCACTCAGCCATCTCCCATGGTGTTGTACATGTTGTAGACTATATCACTCAGCCATCTCCCATGTTGTTGTCCATGTTGTAGACTATATCACTCAGCCATCTCCCATGTTGTAGACTATATCACTCAGCCATCTCCCATGTTATTGTACATGTTGTAGACTATATCACTCAGCCATCTCCCATGTTGTAGACTATATCACTCAGCCATCTCCCATGTTGTTGTACATGTTGTAAACCATATCACTCAGCCATCTCCCATGTTGTAGACTATATCACTCAGCCATCTCCCATGTTGTAGACTATATCACTCAGCCCACTCCCATGTTATTGTCCATGTTGTAGACTATATCACTCAGCCATCTCCCATGTTATTGTCCATGTTGTAGACTATATCACTCAGCCATCTCCCATGTTATTGTACATGTTGTAGACTATATCACTCAGCCATCTCCCATGTTACTGTACATGTTGTAGACTATATCACTCAGCCATCTCCCATGTTATTGTACATGTTGTAGACTATTTCACTCAGCCATCTCCCATGTTGTAGACTATATCACTCAGACATCTCCCATGTTATTGTACATGTTGTAGACTATATCACTCAGCCATCTCCCATGTTGTAGACTATATCACTCAGCCATCTCCCATGTTGTTGTATATGTTGTAGACTATATCACTCAGCCATCTCCCATGTTGTTGTCCATGTGGTAGACTATATCACTCAGCCATCTCCCATGTTGTTGTCCATGTTGTAGACTATATCACTCAGCCATCTCCCATGTTGTTGTATATGTTGTAGACTATATCACTCAGCCATCTCCCATGTTATTGTACATGTTGTAGACTATATCACTCAGCCATCTCCCATGTTGTTGTACATGTTCTAGACTATATCACTCAGCCATCTCCCATGTTGTTGTATATGTTGTAGACTATATCACTCAGCCATCTCCCATGTTGTTGTATATGTTGTAGACTATATCACTCAGCCATCTCCCATGTTGTTGTATATGTTGTAGACTATATCACTCAGCCATCTCCCATGTTGTTGTATATGTTGTAGACTATATCACTCTGCCATCTCCCATGTTGTAGACTATATCACTCAGCCATCTCCCATGTTGTTGTATATGTTGTAGACTATATCACTCAGCCATCTCCCATGTTGTAGACTATATCACTCAGCCATCTCCCATGTTGTTGTATATGTTGTAGACTATATCACTCAGCCATCTCCCATGTTGTAGACTATATCACTCAGCCATCTCCCATGTTGTAGACTATATCACTCAGCCATATCGCATGTTGTAGACTATATCACTCAGCCATCTCCCATGTTATTGTCCATGTTGTAGACTATATCACTCAGCCATCTCCCATGTTATTGTCCATGTTGTAGACTATATCACTCAGCCATCTCCCATGTTGTAGACTATATCACTCAGCCATATCGCATGTTGTAGACTATATCACTCAGCCATCTCCCATGTTATTGTCCATGTTGTAGACTATATCACTCAGCCATCTCCCATGTTGTAGACTATATCACTCAGCCATATCGCATGTTGTAGACTATATCACTCAGCCATCTCCCATGTTATTGTCCATGTTGTAGACTATATCACTCAGCCATCTCCCATGTTATTGTCCATGTTGTAGACTATATCACTCAGCCATCTCCCATGTTGTAGACTATATCACTCAGCCATCTCCCATGTTGTAGACTATATCACTCAGCCATATCGCATGTTGTAGACTATATCACTCAGCCATCTCCCATGTTATTGTCCATGTTGTAGACTATATCACTCAGCCATCTCCCATGTTATTGTCCATGTTGTAGACTATATCACTCAGCCATCTCCCATGTTGTTGTATATGTTGTAGACTATATCACTCAGCCATCTCCCATGTTGTTGTCCATGTTGTAGACTATATCACTCAGCCATCTCCCATGTTGTTGTATATGTTGTAGACTATATCACTCAGCCATCTCCCATGTTGTTGTATATGTTGTAGACTATATCACTCAGCCATCTCCCATGTTGTAGACTATATCACTCAGCCATCTCCCATGTTGTAGACTATATCACTCAGCCATCTCCCATGTTGTAGACTATATCACTCAGCCATCTCCCATGTTGTAGACTATATCACTCAGCCATCTCCCATGTTGTAGACTATATCACTCAGCCATCTCCCATGTTGTTGTACATGTTGTAGACTATATCACTCAGCCATCTCCCATGTTGTACACTATATCACTCAGCCATCTCCCATGTTATTGTACATGTTGTAGACTATATCACTCAGCCATCTCCCATGTTGTAGACTATATCACTCAGCCATCTCCCATGTTGTTGTACATGTTGTAGACTATATCACTCAGCCATCTCCCATGTTGTAGACTATATCACTCAGCCATCTCCCATGTTATTGTACATGTTGTAGACTATATCACTCAGCCATCTCCCATGTTGTAGACTATATCACTCAGCCATCTCCCATGTTATTGTACATGTTGTAAACTATATCACTAAGCCATCTCCCATGTTGTTGTATATATTGTAGACTATATCACTCAGCCATCTCCCATGTTGTTGTCCATGTTGTAGACTATATCACTCAGCCATCTCCCATGTTGTAGACTATATCACTCAGCCATCTCCCATGTTATTGTACATGTTGTAGACTATATCACTCAGCCATCTCCCATGTGGTAGACTATATCACTCAGCCATCTCCCATGTTGTAGACTATATCACTCAGCCATCTCCCATGTTGTTGTCCATGTTGTAGACTATATCACTCAGCCATCTCCCATGTTGTAGACTATATCACCCAGCCATCTCCCATGTTGTAGACTATATCACTCAGCCATCTCCCATGTTGTTGTACATGTTGTAGACTATATCACTCAGCCATCTCCCATGTTGTAGACTATATCACTAAGCCATCTCCCATGTTGTTGTACATGTTGTAGACTATATCACTCAGCCATCTCCCATGTTGTAGACTATATCACTCAGCCATCTCCCATGGTGTTGTACATGTTGTAGACTATATCACTCAGCCATCTCCCCATGGTGTTGTCCATGTTGTAGACTGTATCACTCAGCCATCTCCCATGTTGTAGACTATATCACTCAGCCATCTCCCATGGTGTTGTACATGTTGTAGACTATATCACTCAGCCATCTCCCATGTTGTTGTCCATGTTGTAGACTATATCACTCAGCCATCTCCCATGTTGTAGACTATATCACTCAGCCATCTCCCATGTTATTGTACATGTTGTAGACTATATCACTCAGCCATCTCCCATGTTGTAGACTATATCACTCAGCCATCTCCCATGTTGTTGTACATGTTGTAGACCATATCACTCAGCCATCTCCCATGTTGTAGACTATATCACTCAGCCATCTCCCATGTTGTAGACTATATCACTCAGCCCACTCCATGTTATTGTCCATGTTGTAGACTATATCACTCAGCCATCTCCATGTTATTGTCCATGTTGTAGACTATATCACTCAGCCATCTCCCATGTTATTGTACTAGTTGTAGACTATATCACTCAGCCATCTCCCATGTTACTGTACATGTTGTAGACTATATCACTCAGCCATCTCCCATGTTATTGTACATGTTGTAGACTATTTCACTCAGCCATCTCCCATGTTGTAGACTATATCACTCAGACATCTCCCATGTTATTGTACATGTTGTAGACTATATCACTCAGCCATCTCCCATGTTGTAGACTATATCACTCAGCCATCTCCCATGTTGTTGTATATGTTGTAGACTATATCACTCAGCCATCTCCCATGTTGTTGTCCATGTGGTAGACTATATCACTCAGCCATCTCCCATGTTGTTGTCCATGTTGTAGACTATATCACTCAGCCATCTCCCATGTTGTTGTATATGTTGTAGACTATATCACTCAGCCATCTCTCATGTTATTGTACATGTTGTAGACTATATCACTCAGCCATCTCCCATGTTGTTGTACATGTTCTAGACTATATCACTCAGCCATCTCCCATGTTGTTGTATATGTTGTAGACTATATCACTCAGCCATCTCCCAAGTTGTTGTATATGTTGTAGACTATATCACTCAGCCATCTCCCATGTTGTTGTATATGTTGTAGACTATATCACTCAGCCATCTCCCATGTTGTTGTATATGTTGTAGACTATATCACTCTGCCATCTCCCATGTTGTAGACTATATCACTCAGCCATCTCCCATGTTGTTGTATATGTTGTAGACTATATCACTCAGCCATCTCCCATGTTGTTGTATATGTTGTAGACTATATCACTCAGCCATCTCCCATGTTGTTGTATATGTTGTAGACTATATCACTCAGCCATCTCCCATGTTGTAGACTATATCACTCAGCCATCTCCCATGTTGTAGACTATATCACTCAGCCATATCGCATGTTGTAGACTATATCACTCAGCCATCTCCCATGTTATTGTCCATGTTGTAGACTATATCACTCAGCCATCTCCCATGTTATTGTCCATGTTGTAGACTATATCACTCAGCCATCTCCCATGTTGTAGACTATATCACTCAGCCATCTCCCATGTTGTAGACTATATCACTCAGCCATATCGCATGTTGTAGACTATATCACTCAGCCATCTCCCATGTTATTGTCCATGTTGTAGACTATATCACTCAGCCATCTCCCATGTTATTGTCCATGTTGTAGACTATATCACTCAGCCATCTCCCATGTTGTTGTATATGTTGTAGACTATATCACTCAGCCATCTCCCATGTTGTTGTCCATGTTGTAGACTATATCACTCAGCCATCTCCCATGTTGTTGTATATGTTGTAGACTATATCACTCAGCCATCTCCCATGTTGTTGTATATGTTGTAGACTATATCACTCAGCCATCTCCCATGTTGTAGACTATATCACTCAGCCATATCGCATGTTGTAGACTATATCACTCAGCCATCTCCCATGTTATTGTCCATGTTGTAGACTATATCACTCAGCCATCTCCCATGTTGTTGTCCATGTTGTAGACTATATCACTCAGCCATCTCCCATGTTATTGTCCATGTTGTAGACTATATCACTCAGCCATCTCCCATGTTGTTGTATATGTTGTAGACTATATCACTCAGCCATCTCCCATGTTGTTGTATATGTTGTAGACTATATCACTCAGCCATCTCCCATGTTGTTGTATATGTTGTAGACTATATCACTCAGCCATCTCCCATGTTGTTGTATATGTTGTAGACTATATCACTCAGCCATCTCCCATGTTGTAGACTATATCACTCAGCCATCTCCCATGTTGTTGTATATGTTGTAGACTATATCACTCAGCCATCTCCCATGTTATTGTACATGTGGTAGACTATATCACTCAGCCATCTCCCATGTTGTTGTCCATGTTGTAGACTATATCACTCAGCCATCTCCCATGTTGTTGTATATGTTGTAGACTATATCACTCAGCCATCTCCCATGTTATTGTACATGTTGTAGACTATATCACTCAGCCATCTCCCATGTTGTTGTACATGTTCTAGACTATATCACTCAGCCATCTCCCATGTTGTTGTATATGTTGTAGACTATATCACTCAGCCATCTCCCATGTTGTTGTATATGTTGTAGACTATATCACTCAGCCATCTCCCATGTTGTTGTATATGTTGTAGACTATATCACTCAGCCATCTCCCATGTTGTTGTATATGTTGTAGACTATATCACTCTGCCATCTCCCATGTTGTAGACTATATCACTCAGCCATCTCCCATGTTGTTGTATATGTTGTAGACTATATCACTCAGCCATCTCCCATGTTGTTGTATATGTTGTAGACTATATCACTCAGCCATCTCCCATGTTGTAGACTATATCACTCAGCCATCTCCCATGTTGTTGTATATGTTGTAGACTATATCACTCAGCCATCTCCCATGTTGTAGACCCAATCACTCAGCCATCTCCCATGTTGTAGACTATATCACTCAGCCATATCGCATGTTGTAGACTATATCACTCAGCCATCTCCCATGTTATTGTCCATGTTGTAGACTATATCACTCAGCCATCTCCCATGTTATTGTCCATGTTGTAGACTATATCACTCAGCCATCTCCCATGTTGTAGACTATATCACTCAGCCATCTCCCATGTTGTAGACTATATCACTCAGCCATATCGCATGTTGTAGACTATATCACTCAGCCATCTCCCATGTTATTGTCCATGTTGTAGACTATATCACTCAGCCATCTCCCATGTTATTGTCCATGTTGTAGACTATATCACTCAGCCATCTCCCATGTTGTTGTATATGTTGTAGACTATATCACTCAGCCATCTCCCATGTTGTTGTCCATGTTGTAGACTATATCACTCAGCCATCTCCCATGTTGTTGTATATGTTGTAGACTATATCACTCAGCCATCTCCCATGTTGTTGTATATGTTGTAGACTATATCACTCAGCCATCTCCCATGTTGTAGACTATATCACTCAGCCATATCGCATGTTGTAGACTATATCACTCAGCCATCTCCCATGTTATTGTCCATGTTGTAGACTATATCACTCAGCCATCTCCCATGTTGTTGTCCATGTTGTAGACTATATCACTCAGCCATCTCCCATGTTATTGTCCATGTTGTAGACTATATCACTCAGCCATCTCCCATGTTGTTGTATATGTTGTAGACTATATCACTCAGCCATCTCCCATGTTGTTGTATATGTTGTAGACTATATCACTCAGCCATCTCCCATGTTGTTGTATATGTTGTAGACTATATCACTCAGCCATCTCCCATGTTGTTGTATATGTTGTAGACTATATCACTCAGCCATCTCCCATGTTGTTGTCCATGTTGTAGACTATATCACTCAGCCATCTCCCATGTTGTTGTATATGTTGTAGACTATATCACTCAGCCATCTCCCATGTTATTGTACATGTGGTAGACTATATCACTCAGCCATCTCCCATGTTGTTGTCCATGTTGTAGACTATATCACTCAGCCATCTCCCATGTTGTTGTATATGTTGTAGACTATATCACTCAGCCATCTCCCATGTTATTGTACATGTTGTAGACTATATCACTCAGCCATCTCCCATGTTGTTGTACATGTTCTAGACTATATCACTCAGCCATCTCCCATGTTGTTGTATATGTTGTAGACTATATCACTCAGCCATCTCCCATGTTGTTGTATATGTTGTAGACTATATCACTCAGCCATCTCCCATGTTGTTGTATATGTTGTAGACTATATCACTCAGCCATCTCCCATGTTGTTGTATATGTTGTAGACTATATCACTCTGCCATCTCCCATGTTGTAGACTATATCACTCAGCCATCTCCCATGTTGTTGTATATGTTGTAGACTATATCACTCAGCCATCTCCCATGTTGTTGTATATGTTGTAGACTATATCACTCAGCCATCTCCCATGTTGTAGACTATATCACTCAGCCATCTCCCATGTTGTTGTATATGTTGTAGACTATATCACTCAGCCATCTCCCATGTTGTAGACTATATCACTCAGCCATCTCCCATGTTGTAGACTATATCACTCAGCCATATCGCATGTTGTAGACTATATCACTCAGCCATCTCCCATGTTATTGTCCATGTTGTAGACTATATCACTCAGCCATCTCCCATGTTATTGTCCATGTTGTAGACTATATCACTCAGCCATCTCCCATGTTGTAGACTATATCACTCAGCCATCTCCCATGTTGTAGACTATATCACTCAGCCATATCGCATGTTGTAGACTATATCACTCAGCCATCTCCCATGTTATTGTCCATGTTGTAGACTATATCACTCAGCCATCTCCCATGTTATTGTCCATGTTGTAGACTATATCACTCAGCCATCTCCCATGTTGTTGTATATGTTGTAGACTATATCACTCAGCCATCTCCCATGTTGTTGTCCATGTTGTAGACTATATCACTCAGCCATCTCCCATGTTGTTGTATATGTTGTAGACTATATCACTCAGCCATCTCCCATGTTGTTGTATATGTTGTAGACTATATCACTCAGCCATCTCCCATGTTGTAGACTATATCACTCAGCCATATCGCATGTTGTAGACTATATCACTCAGCCATCTCCCATGTTATTGTCCATGTTGTAGACTATATCACTCAGCCATCTCCCATGTTGTTGTCCATGTTGTAGACTATATCACTCAGCCATCTCCCATGTTATTGTCCATGTTGTAGACTATATCACTCAGCCATCTCCCATGTTGTTGTATATGTTGTAGACTATATCACTCAGCCATCTCCCATGTTGTTGTATATGTTGTAGACTATATCACTCAGCCATCTCCCATGTTGTAGACTATATCACTCAGCCATCTCCCATGTTGTTGTATATGTTGTAGACTATATCACTCAGCCATCTCCCATGTTGTAGACTATATCACTCAGCCATCTCCCATGTTGTAGACTATATCACTCAGCCATATCGCATGTTGTAGACTATATCACTCAGCCATCTCCCATGTTATTGTCCATGTTGTAGACTATATCACTCAGCCATCTCCCATGTTATTGTCCATGTTGTAGACTATATCACTCAGCCATCTCCCATGTTGTAGACTATATCACTCAGCCATCTCCCATGTTGTAGACTATATCACTCAGCCATATCGCATGTTGTAGACTATATCACTCAGCCATCTCCCATGTTATTGTCCATGTTGTAGACTATATCACTCAGCCATCTCCCATGTTATTGTCCATGTTGTAGACTATATCACTCAGCCATCTCCCATGTTGTTGTATATGTTGTAGACTATATCACTCAGCCATCTCCCATGTTGTTGTCCATGTTGTAGACTATATCACTCAGCCATCTCCCATGTTGTTGTATATGTTGTAGACTATATCACTCAGCCATCTCCCATGTTGTTGTATATGTTGTAGACTATATCACTCAGCCATCTCCCATGTTGTAGACTATATCACTCAGCCATATCGCATGTTGTAGACTATATCACTCAGCCATCTCCCATGTTATTGTCCATGTTGTAGACTATATCACTCAGCCATCTCCCATGTTGTTGTCCATGTTGTAGACTATATCACTCAGCCATCTCCCATGTTATTGTCCATGTTGTAGACTATATCACTCAGCCATCTCCCATGTTGTTGTATATGTTGTAGACTATATCACTCAGCCATCTCCCATGTTGTTGTATATGTTGTAGACTATATCACTCAGCCATCTCCCATGTTGTTGTATATGTTGTAGACTATATCACTCAGCCATCTCCCATGTTGTTGTATATGTTGTAGACTATATCACTCAGCCATCTCCCATGTTGTTGTCCATGTTGTAGACTATATCACTCAGCCATCTCCCATGTTGTTGTATATGTTGTAGACTATATCACTCAGCCATCTCCCATGTTATTGTACATGTGGTAGACTATATCACTCAGCCATCTCCCATGTTGTTGTCCATGTTGTAGACTATATCACTCAGCCATCTCCCATGTTGTTGTATATGTTGTAGACTATATCACTCAGCCATCTCCCATGTTATTGTACATGTTGTAGACTATATCACTCAGCCATCTCCCATGTTGTTGTACATGTTCTAGACTATATCACTCAGCCATCTCCCATGTTGTTGTATATGTTGTAGACTATATCACTCAGCCATCTCCCATGTTGTTGTATATGTTGTAGACTATATCACTCAGCCATCTCCCATGTTGTTGTATATGTTGTAGACTATATCACTCAGCCATCTCCCATGTTGTTGTATATGTTGTAGACTATATCACTCAGCCATCTCCCATGTTGTTGTCCATGTTGTAGACTATATCACTCAGCCATCTCCCATGTTGTTGTATATGTTGTAGACTATATCACTCAGCCATCTCCCATGTTGTTGTATATGTTGTAGACTATATCACTCAGCCATCTCCCATGTTGTAGACTATATCACTCAGCCATCTCCCATGTTGTTGTATATGTTGTAGACTATATCACTCAGCCATCTCCCATGTTGTAGACTATATCACTCAGCCATCTCCCATGTTGTAGACTATATCACTCAGCCATATCGCATGTTGTAGACTATATCACTCAGCCATCTCCCATGTTGTTGTATATGTTGTAGACTATATCACTCAGCCATCTCCCATGTTGTTGTCCATGTTGTAGACTATATCACTCAGCCATCTCCCATGTTGTTGTATATGTTGTAGACTATATCACTCAGCCATCTCCCATGTTGTTGTATATGTTGTAGACTATATCACTCAGCCATCTCCCATGTTGTAGACTATATCACTCAGCCATATCGCATGTTGTAGACTATATCACTCAGCCATCTCCCATGTTATTGTCCATGTTGTAGACTATATCACTCAGCCATCTCCCATGTTGTTGTCCATGTTGTAGACTATATCACTCAGCCATCTCCCATGTTATTGTCCATGTTGTAGACTATATCACTCAGCCATCTCCCATGTTGTTGTATATGTTGTAGACTATATCACTCAGCCATCTCCCATGTTGTTGTATATGTTGTAGACTATATCACTCAGCCATCTCCCATGTTGTAGACTATATCACTCAGCCATCTCCCATGTTGTTGTATATGTTGTAGACTATATCACTCAGCCATCTCCCATGTTGTAGACTATATCACTCAGCCATCTCCATGTTGTAGACTATATCACTCAGCCATCTCCCATGTTGTATGACTATATCACTCAGCCATCTCCCATGTTATTGTCCATGTTGTAGACTATATCACTCAGCCATCTCCCATGTTGTTGTCCATGTTGTAGACTATATCACTCAGCCATCTCCCATGTGTTGTAGACTATATCACTCAGCCATCTCCCATGTTGTTGTATGTTGACTATATCACTCAGCCATCTCCCATGTTGTAGACTATATCACTCAGCCATCTCCCATGTTATTGTCCATGTTGTAGACTATATCACTCAGCCATCTCCCATGTTATTGTCCATGTTGTAGACTATATCACTCAGCCATCTCCCATGTTGTTGTATATGTTGTAGACTATATCACTCAGCCATCTCCCATGTTGTTGTCCATGTTGTAGACTATATCACTCAGCCATCTCCCATGTTGTTGTATATGTTGTAGACTATATCACTCAGCCATCTCCCATGTTGTTGTATATGTTGTAGACTATATCACTCAGCCATCTCCCATGTTGTAGACTATATCACTCAGCCATCTCGCATGTTGTAGACTATATCACTCAGCCATCTCCCATGTTATTGTCCATGTTGTAGACTATATCACTCAGCCATCTCCCATGTTGTTGTCCATGTTGTAGACTATATCACTCAGCCATCTCCCATGTTATTGTCCATGTTGTAGACTATATCACTCAGCCATCTCCCATGTTGTTGTACATGTTGTAGACTATATCACTCAGCCATCTCCCATGTTGTTGTATATGTTGTAGACTATATCACTCAGCCATCTCCCATGTTGTTGTATATGTTGTAGACTATATCACTCAGCCATCTCCCATGTTGTTGTATATGTTGTAGACTATATCACTCAGCCATCTCCCATGTTGTTGTCCATGTTCTAGACTATATCACTCAGCCATCTCCCATGTTGTTGTATATGTTGTAGACTATATCACTCAGCCATCTCCCATGTTATTGTACATGTGTAGACTATATCACTCAGCCATCTCCCATGTTGTTGTCCATGTTGTAGACTATATCACTCAGCCATCTCCCATGTTGTTGTATATGTTGTAGACTATATCACTCAGCCATCTCCCATGTTATTGTACATGTTGTAGACTATATCACTCAGCCATCTCCCATGTTGTTGTACATGTTCTAGACTATATCACTCAGCCATCTCCCATGTTGTTGTATATGTTGTAGACTATATCACTCAGCCATCTCCCATGTTGTTGTATATGTTGTAGACTATATCACTCAGCCATCTCCCATGTTGTTGTATATGTTGTAGACTATATCACTCAGCCATCTCCCATGTTGTTGTATATGTTGTAGACTATATCACTCAGCCATCTCCCATGTTGTTGTCCATGTTGTAGACTATATCACTCAGCCATCTCCCATGTTGTTGTATATGTTGTAGAC
>NW_027039667.1:0-40000 GCF_034236695.1 Oncorhynchus nerka | reverse complement strand
AGAGAGAGAACACAGAGAGAGACACAGAGAGAGACACAGAAGAGAACACAGAGAGAGAACACAGAGAGAGAACACAGAGACACAGAGAGAGAACACAGAGAGAGAACACAGAGAGAGACACAGAGAGAGACACAGAGAGAGAACACAGAGAGAGAACACAGAGAGAGAACACAGAGAGAGACACAGAGAGAGAACACAGAGAGAGAACACAGAGAGAGAACACAGAGAGAACAGAGAGAAACTGGTTTAAAGACATTTGAAGGTTTTCATCGTGCGTTTACACCAAGCAGATTAGATGTTGTAGCTACACACAATCCCCAAATGAATGTCTGATACCAGCAGATTGTATCATCTCCCAGCAGTAACTTGTGGGTTATGTTATCACATCCCACTGCACTCAGGTGAACTGTTACATGCTGGCCAGAGTCCAGAGGCATTGAGCCGTGGTATTTTCCCCAGACCTCTAACATCTGATTGTGTTTGGTGGCAGGTGTTCTCCGTAGAGTACGTGTAGAACGAGGGGTAGAACACCTCCTCTGCCTTAGTCTGAGGAAGGTGGGAACAGGGAGGAGGAGGAGGAGGAGGAGGAGGAGGAAAATAAGGGAATGAGGAGGAGGACGAGAGAAGGACTGGAGAGGGGGGAGGGAGGAGGAAGGAAGGGGGGAGAAGGAGGGAAGAGGGAGAGAAGGAGGAGATGGAGGATATAGAGGAGGAGGGAATGAGGAGGAGGATGAGAAGGATGGAAGAGGTGGAGGAGGAGGAAGGAAGGGGTGGAGAAGGAGGAGATGGAGGACATAGAGGAGGAGGTAGAGGAGGAGGAAAGAGGACGTCTTGGTCGTCTCTTATACAGTTGAGAAGGAGGTGAGGAAAGATTAATTGAGATTGAGGCCCCTATGTCACAAGTCATCCTGATGTTTATAAGAAGGAAGTGAGAGAATGTTCCGGAACAGGCCGGACATTCTGTCAGGAATGTTCTTTAAGTAAAACAATGAACCAGGATAAAATACAATGAGAGAGGGTTCATTTCACTGGCAGGTGTCTCATGGTGATAGATTACATAGGATTTTGGGGGAATATAATGTCAAGTGCTTTTGTAACATTTTGGAGTGCAGTTTGAGGATGCCTGATAACGCTCAAGGTCTGGAAATGTAACGTGTATTTCCTCTATGTAAATGTAGGTTAGAATGTATATGTTATATGACAGGAAGAAGATCATTAACACTGTCAGCATTATATATTTTAAGCAATAAGGCCCGAGGAGGTGTGGTATATGGCCAATATACCACGGCTAAGGGCTGTTCTTAGGCACGACGCAACGTGGAGTTTCTGGACACAGCCCTTAGCCGTGGTATATTAGCCATATACCACAAACCCCAAGGTGCCTTATTGCTGTTATAAACTGGTTACCAACGTAATTAGAGCTGTAAAAATACATGTTTTGTCATACCCATGGTATACGGTCTGATATACTACGGCCGTCGGCCAATCAGCATTCAGGGCTCGAACCACCAAGTTGATTATTTTAAACAATATACACTTAGAAACCTGAGTGGTGTCACTAACCAGGCACATGCCATCTTCCTGTGAAGTAAAACAGTACGGAGTGACAGGCACCAGCAGCCCTGTGACTCCACTGCCTCTGAATAGACTGCCATTTGGGCTCAGACCACAAGAACAAAAGGGAAAGGCGTGACTCTCTGACAGGAAACTGGCTACTTCCTGAGCCGCCATGGGGCTGATTGTTGCAGGACTGCAGTTCAGAGTGGACACACAACACTGAATGTTCGGTCCAGACTGGAACAATTCCCTTTAGTCTGTGCTCTGCATTCAGTGTCAACAACTGAGAAAACAGAGATATGCTGGTCTCTGCATTGTTGAAGATTTTTGGCAAAATGGTCATCGAGATGTTACAATGGCTGAGCAGCCAGGTGGAGAGAGAGAGAGAGACAGAGAGAGACAGAGAGAGACAGAGAGAGACAGAGCGAGACAGAGAGAGAGAGAGAGACAGAGAGAGAGACAGAGAGAGAGAGAGAGAGAGAGAGAGACAGAGAAACAGAGAGAGACAGAGAGAGAGAGAGACAGCGAGAGAGAGAGAGAGAGAGACAGAGAGAGAGACAGAAAGAGACAGAGAGCGAGACTATATACTGTATATGTGCGTGCGTGCGTGTGTGTGTGTTCTACGTGTGTGTGTTCTATAGCTGGTGTCATTGGGCATTAGCTGGTCAGGAAGACCTGTCTCTGTGGTGATTGGGCATTAGCTGGTGTCAAGGGGTCAGGAAGACATGTGTTGGGCATTAGCTGGTGTCAAGTGGTGATTCTCCGTGGTGATTGGGCATTAGCTGATGTCAAGGGGTCAGGAAGACCTGTCTCTGTGGTGATTGGTCATTAGCAGGTGTCAGGGAGTCAGGAAGACATGTCTCCGTGGTGATTGGGCATTAGTTGGTGTCATGGGGTCAGGAAGACCTGTCTCCGTGGTGATTGGTCATTAGCTGGTGTCAGGGGGTCAGGAAGACCTGTCTCTGTGGTGATTGGTCATTAGCTGGTGTCAGGGGGTCAGGAAGACCTGTCACCATGGTGATTGGGCATTTGCCAGAGTTTGTTCTTAACAGTTTGTTGTTGTTCTGGAAGCCCAGCCAACCGGGACCGGACGCCATATTTAACCCCCTCTGATTGGGCCAGGGTAAACAATGAGAAGGTGATTTGATGTGGGCGTGCGAATAGACCAAGACATGTTATCTTCAGGAGATGAGGAGGAACAAAAAAATATAATTTAAAGATAGTCCAGTCTAGTTCAACAATTGTTCCCTTGATTAGCCAGTTACAGTAATCTGTTGCCCATGTTGCTAGGCAGAATATTGTTTGTTTATGACCAGCATCATAAACAAACGATGGAAAGACCATGTTAACGTGTGTTTTGGTCCTGTAGGAGAGGTTCCAACGTCTCCCTGGTGCTGGACATGTCCTCCCTGGCCTCGGTGGAGCCTCTGAACTGTGGGGTGGTGACCCCCAGAGAGAGGGCCACTCAGGAGTACCTGCAGTCAGCCAGCCGGACCCTGTCCAGACAGCAGCTACGAGACGTGGTGCTCAACACACAGACGCTGCATGCAGAGTTCGCTGTGAGTGGAATGAACACACACACACCACAAACACCACACACACCACACACACACCACAAACACACACACACACACACCACACACACCACACACACACACCACAAACACACACACACACACAGACACACACGCACACACACACACACCACAAACACACACACACACACACGCACACACACACCACAAACACCACACATGCACACACACACCACACACACACACACACCACACACACACGCACACGCGCACGCGCACACGCGCACGCACACACACACACACACAGCTACGAGATGTGGCGCTCCACACACAGACCCTACACACCGGGTTCGTCGTGAGTGAACAAAACGTCAACACAACCACTACACAGCGTTGTGTTCCTGTGGTCAACAACTTGATTAATCAACTGTGTTATTCAAGGCCGGATAGCCCATTACATTTGTGTATGTGGAACAATCCACCTCAACATTTATGGGCTGTTTAAACCAATTGATTTAACTTGCTTCATGAGTTAAATTGTGTTTTTGTTTGTTCGTTTTGTTTGTTCGTTTTGTTTGTCTGTTTTGTTTGTTCGTTTTGTTTGTCTGTTTTGTTTGTCTGTTTTGTTTGTCTGTTTTGTTTGTCCTTTCAGGAAATCCCAATGAACTTTGTGGATCCAAAGGTGATGGACATTTCCAGTCATGGAACCAAAAATAGATACAAGACAATACTGCCAAGTAAGTATAGTAGATTTTTAATATGTATTAGTTAATTAAGTAATAAGACTCGAGGGGTTGTGGTATATGGCCAATATAACACGGCTAAGAGTTGTTCTTTAAGCATGACACAACCCCTGGATACCCCTGGAGTGCCTGGATACAGCCCTTAGCCGTGGTATATTAGCCATATACCAAACCCCCGAGGTGCCTTATTGCTATTATAAACTGGTTACCAATGTAATTAGAGCAGTAAAAATACAAGTTTTGTCATACCCGTGGTATACGTTCTGATATACAACGGCTTTCAGCCAATCAGCATTCAGGGCTGGAACCACCCAGTTTATAAGGACTAATTGACCACCCACAGAGCCACAACCTGTTGTGTGGTCCACAGACTAAGGCTATGGTGTTAATGTGAGGTCAGTGTCGTGTCGCGGTAGATTAGGCTTGTCTATCTCACACAGCAGTAGTTCTGTCAACCTGTCACTGTCTGTTATTGTCAACCTTTGGGCTCACAGACACACACACACACGTACACACGTACACACGTACACACACACGTACACACACACGTACACACACACGTACACACATACACACACACATATAGACACACATTCTCTGCAGTGCATGATATATTGTTGTTTACAGCATGTGTTTGGCTGGTCGACCTCTATGTAAGTAACACTGAGTACAACCAAACAAAGCCAACCGCCACAGCCTCTCCTGGTCATACAGGAAGTGTTTTAGTGCTGCCCTGTCTGGTTGGTTAGCCTGGTGGACGGAAGTGGTCAAATATAAACCAAATGTCTGAGATGAGCTGTTCCTTCCTGATTCTTTAAACAGCCTCTAGGTGTGTCCCAAATGGTGTCCTATTCCCTAGTGTTCTGCCTTTAACCCTGTGGGTCCTGATCAAAAGTACTACACTAACTAGGGAATAGGGTGCTATAGTACTGCACTAACTAGGGAATAGGGTGCTATAGTAGCGCATTAACTAGGGAATAGGGTGCTGTAGTAGCACATTAACTAGGGAATAGGGTGCTATAGTAGCACACTAACTAAGGAATAGGGTGCTATAGTAGTGCACTAACTAAGGAATAGGGTGCTATAGTAGCACACTAACTAAGGAATAGGGTGCTATAGTAGTGCACTAACTAGGGAATAGGGTGCTATAGTACTGCACTAACTAGCAAATAGGGTGCTGTAGTAGCACACTAACTAGGAATAGGGTGCTATAGTACTGCACTAACTAGGGAATAGGGTGCTGTAGTAGCACACTAACTAGGGAATAAGGTGCTATAGTAGTGCACTAACTAGGGAATAGGGCGCTGTAGTAGCGCACTAACTAGGAAAAGGGTGCTATAGTAGTGCACTAACTAAGGAATAGGTGCTATAGTACTGCACTAACTAGTGAATAGGGTGCAGTAGTAGCGCATTAACTAGGGAAAAGGGTGCTATAGTAGTGCACTAACAGAGGAATAGGGTGCTATAGAAGCACACTAACTAAGGAATAGGGTGCTATAGTAGCGCACTAAGTAGGAAATAGGGTGTTATAGTAGTATACTAACTAAGAAATAGGATGTTATAGTAGTGCACTAACTAGGGAATAGGGTGTTATAGTAGTGCACTAAGTAGGGAATAGGGTGTTATACTAGTGGGGTGTGTGTGTGTGTGTGTGTGTGTGTGTGTGTGAATGACATCATTCTGTAATAAAAGACAGTTGGGTTGGAATGTTACTGTCTTCCCGTTCACACCTTGGAACGTTATCAGGCTTCCTGTCTGAACCACCAGTCTTCCTTCAACACGCAGAGCACAGAGGGGTCTGGGGTTTAGGTCTGGGGATGAGGTTGGGGTCTGGGGTTGAGGTTGAGGTCTGGGATTGAGGTCTGGGGTGGAGGTCTGGGGTTGAGGTCTGGGGTTGAGGTCTGGGGTTGAGGTCTGGGGTCTGGGGTTGAGGTCTGGGGTTGAGGTCTGGGGTTGAGGTTGGGGTCTGGGGTTGTAGTCTGGGGTTGAGGTCTGGGGTTGAGGTCTGGGGTTGAGGTTGGGGTCTGGGGTTGTAGTCTGGGGTTGAGGTCTGGGGTCTGGGATTGAGGTTGGGGTCTGGGGTTGAGGTCTGGGGTTGAGGTTGGGGTCTGGGGTTGTAGTCTGGGGTTGAGGTCTGGGGTCTGGGGTTGTAGACTGGGGTTGAGGTCTGGGGTTGTAGTCTGGGGTTGAGGTCTGGGGTCTGGGGTTGAGGTCTGTGGTCTGGGGTTGAGGTTGGGGTCTGGGGTTGAGGTCAGGGGTTGAGGTCTGGGGTTGAGGTTGGGGTCTGGGGTTGTAGTCTGGGGTTGAGGTCAGGGGTTGAGGTTGGGGTCTGGGGTCTGGGGTTGAGGTCAGGGGTTGGGGTCTGGGGTTGAGGTTGGGGTCTAGGGTTGTAGTCTGGGGTTGAGGTCAGGGGTTGAGGTTGGGGTCTGGGGTTGAGGTCTGGGGTCTGGGGTTGTAGTCTGGGGTTGAGGTCTGGGATTGAGGTTGGGGTTGGGGTCTGGGGTTGAGGTTGGGGTCTGGAGTTGAGGTTGAGGTCTGTGGTTGAGGTTGGGGTCTGGGATTGAGGTTGAGGTCTGGGGTTGAGGTTGGGGTATGGGGTTGAGGTCTGGGATCCGGGGTTGAGGTTGGGGTCTGGGGTTGAGGTCTGGGGTCTAGGGCTGAGGTCTGGGTTGAGGTTGAGGTTGGGGTCTGGGGTTGAGGTCGGGTTCTGGGGTCGGGGTCTGGGGTTGAGGTTGGGGTCTGGGGTCTGGGGTTGAGGTTGGGGTCTGGGGTCTGGGGTTGAGGTCTGGGGTTGAGGTTGGGGTATGGGGTTGAGGTCTGGGATCCGGGGTTGAGGTTGGGGTCTGGGGTTGAGGTCTGGGGTTGAGGTTGAGGTCTGGGGTCTAGGGCTGAGGTCTGGGTTGAGGTTGGGGTCTGGGGTTGAGGTCTGGGGTTGAGGTTGGGTTCTGGGGTCGGGGTCTGGGGTTGAGGTTGGGGTCTGGAGTTGAGGTCTGGGGTTGAGGTTGGGGTCTGGGGTTGAGGTTGGGGTCTGGGGTTGAGGTCTGGGGTTGAGGTTGAGGTCTGGGGTCTGGGGTTGAGGTCTGGGATTGAGGTTGGGTTCTGGGGTTGAGGTTGGGGTTGGGGTCTAGACAGAACTCTTCAGACAGAACACTCTAGACAAAACACTCCAGACAGAACACTCCAGACAGAACAGTCCAGACAGAACAGTCCAGACAGAACAGTCCAGACAGAACACTCCAGACAGAACACTCCAGACAGAACAGTCCAGACAGAACTCTTGAGACAGAGAAGTCCAGACAGAGAAGTCCAGACAGTACACTCTAGACAGAGAAGTCCAGACAGAGAAGTTCAGACAGAGAAGTCCAGACAGAACTCTTCAGACCGAACAGTCCAGACAGAGAAGTCCAGACAGAGAAGTCCAGACAGAACTCTTCAGACAGAACAGTCCAGACAGAACAGTCCAGACAGAACTCTTCAGACAAAACAGTCCAGACAGAATAGCCCTGTCTGCAGTCACTAACATATCTATCTGATTCTAATAGCTGGAACCTCCAGTCACTAACAGATCTATCTGATTCTAATAGCTGGAACCCTTTACTCACTAACATATCTATCTGATTCTAATAGCTGGAACCCTTTACTCACTAACATATCTATCTGATTCTAATAGCTGGAACCTCCAGTCACTAACAGATCTATCTGATTCTAATAGCTGGAACCTCCAGTCACTAACATATCTATCTGATTCTAATAGCTGGAACCCTTTACTCACTAACATATCTATTGTCACCTGCAGATCCACATTCCAGAGTGATCCTGAGGACCAAGAGCTCCTTCGACCCTCTCAGCAGCTACATCAACGCCAACTACATTAGGGTAAATTTTGCACACACACACACACACACACACACATAGATGCACACACAGATGCACACACACACACACACACACACACACACACACACACACACACACACACACACCAATGCCAATTACAGGGTAAGTTATCCACCAGGCATGTGAGCCCAGGGACTGTTCTGGGTTCTTAACCATTGTTTGTGAACACATTGCATTCTGAACCCAAACCAAAACAAGTGGATGTTGTGGTTGTAAAACAACAGTGTTCTCTTAGTTAGAGCCAAAACGGCACATGATAGCGCTCTCATAATGAATAGGTAAAAACCATTTCCTGAAAGTTGTCTGTACAGGTATGCATAGTCAGATTATAACACAGATTAAAGTTGTCTGTACAGGTATGTATAGTCAGATTAAAGTTGTCTGTACAGGTATGCATAGTCAGATTATAACACAGATTAAAGTTGTCTGTACAGGTATGCATAGCCAGATTATAACACAGATTAAAGTTGGCTGTACAGGTATGCATAGTCAGATTATAACACAGATTAAAGTTGTCTGTACAGGTATGCATAGTCAGATTATAACACAGATTAAAGTTGGCTGTACAGGTATGCATAGCCAGATTATAACACAGATTAAAGTTGTCTGTACAGGTATGTATAGTCAGATTATAACACAGATTAAAGTTGTCTGTACAGTGTCACGAACCGGCTCAAAGCCCGTAACAAATGGAGACAACGTGGAGATAAGGAGTAGCAAAATATATATTTATTAACTAAAGCAACTAAGTATAATATACAATGGTGTGTGTAATCAGTAATCAGTAGTGTAAGTGAGTGTTTTGCATGCATGAATGTGAGAATGCAGGGTGTTGAAAGGTGCCAACGCAAACAAACAAAAAGGCCACCAAGAACCACAACACAACACAAACACAAAGGTGTCTGCATGGAGAGAGTCTCCTCCATGAATGTGGAAGAGGTCTATTTATCCTGGGAGACACCTGGCCCAGGTGTTTCCCATGTAGCTGACGACCCTCTGCACTCCGCTCACCGGCATCCTAATAAGGAAACAAGAACAAAGACAGAATACGGCAGATAGAGTGGGAGGGTCGTCACATTCCCCCCCATAAAACCGGGGACCAACAAGGACCCCGGAACAACATACCAGCCTCCCGCGTCCCAAATTGACACAGGCCTCCCGCGTCCCAAATTGACACAGGCCTCCCGCGTCCCAAATTGACACAGGCCTCCCGCGTCCCAAATTGACACAGGCCTCCCGCGTCCCAAATTGACACAGGCCTCCCGCGTCCCAAATTGACACAGGCCTCTGCGTCCCAAATTGACACAGGCCTCTGTGTCCCAAATTGACACAGGCCTCTGCGTCCCAAATTGACACAGGCCTCTGCGTCCCAAATTGGTGAGGGGTTATGTGTTCACACCTCCACCTGCCCCAACCAACCTCCTCCTCACACCTCAGCAACCTTTAGCATAGGAAGCAATATTTAAGAGGAAAGAAGAACACAAGACCAGGAGGGAACAGACAGGAAAGATAGAACATGACAACCCGAAACAATGGTCAGTCATGTAGACATTCAGGAACATGGCACAAAAGACCAACAGCTACAAACTCCAACGAAAAGAACATCAGGGTCCTTCTTAATTTTTACAACTCCCAACGATTCATAGTCACTTCCAACGATTCATAGTCACTTCCAACGATTCATAGTCACTTCCAACGATTCATAGTCACTTCCAACGATTCATAGTCACTTCCAACGAAACAGAATTTCACTAATTTCAATCATTTAAGCTTGTAGTGTTCAGCGATCTTCAACAGCTGTTCTTAAGTACATAATTCTAACAGGTCCTCTGATGGAAAGCGAATGAACTTGTATACATGGGAAACACCATAGTCATAAGTAAGTAATCTTGCTCAACTCCTCTGCTGAGCACATCAGACCACAACCAGAGAAATGACAATCACCCTGAGCACCACAGAAGAGAGATGAGATACGGAGCTTCCCCAAAACCTACAATAACTCAACCCTAGTCTTCGTGCAGATTTGCGGTGGGTATTTACGCACTGTAGCCAGCTGGCAAGGAAATAGAACTCCCCAGCATGCTGACAAATTCCACCAAGCCACGGATGTGCCCCCGAGACAACTGCGCAGTCCACAGACACCACACAAAAATAACAAACATTTAACCATGCCCAACATGTCCAAAATTGAAACACGTCGCTAAGCCTATCAGGGGAAAAAGGCTATAGCTCCGGGTAGCAAGTTCCACTACCCTACACAAATATCCTACCGAGGTACACAGCCGATTTACTCACCTCCTCAGACTGACTTCCCAACAGAAAGTAGAACAAGAGTTTCCAGGCTAGGCAGGGCCTGGAAACTAACCATTATACTCTCTCCAACGCAGCACACAAACCAAACAACAAAGGCAACCAATACTGGGCCGATCACACTCAAACACCATATTCAAACCAAACACGTACCTCCACGGTCTCCCAAACCAATAGTTTAAAGATCCCGGATGAGCCCCCACTTGTCACGAACCGGCTCAAAGCCCGTAACAAAGGGAGACAACGTGGAGATAAGGAGTAGCAAAATATGTATTTATTAACTAAAGCAACTAAGTATAATATACAATGGTGTGTGTAAACAGTAATCAGTAGTGTAAGTGAGTGTTTTGCATGCATGAATGTGATAATGCAGGGTGTTGAAAGGTGCCAACGCAAACACACAAAAAGGCCACCAAGAACCACAACACAATCTACAAAGGTGTCTGCATGGAGAGAGTCTCCTCCATGAATGTGGAAGAGGTCTATTTATCTGGGAGACACCTGTCCCAGGTGTTTCCCATGTAGCTGACGACCCTCTGCACTCCGCCCACCGGCATCCTAATAAGGAAACAAGAACAAAGACAGAATACGGCAGACAGAGTGGGAGGGTCGTCACAACAGGTATGCATAGTCAGATTATAACACAGATTAAAGTTGGCTGTACAGGTATGCATAGTCAGATTAAAACACAGATTAAAGTTGGCTGTACATGTAAGGGTTTTCTTCTGGTGAAAGAGAGGCGGACCAAAATGCAGCGTGGTGGTTATTCATGTTTTTAATAAAGACGACTATACATGAACAGACTATACAAAACAAGAAAAGTGAAAACCTAAACAGTCCTATCTGGTGCAAACACAGAGACAGGAACAATCACCCACAAAACCCAACACAAAACAGGCTACCTAAATATGGTTCCCAATCAGAGACAATGACTAACACCTGCATCTGATTGAGAACCATATCAGACCAAACATAGAAATAGACAAATCAGACACACAACATAGAATGCCCACCCAGCTCACGTCCTGACCAACACTAAAACAAGGAAAACACATACGAACGATGGACAGAACGTGACAGTACAGGTATGCATAGTCAGATTATAACACAGATTAAAGTTGTCTGTACAGGTATGTATAGTCAGATTAAAGTTGTCTGTACAGGTATGCATAGTCAGATTAGAACACAGATTAAAGTTGTCTGTACAGGTATGCATAGTCAGATTAGAACACAGATTAAAGTTGTCTGTACAGGTATGCATAGTCAGATTATAACACAGATTAAAGTTGGCTGTACAGGTATGCATAGTCAGATTAAAGTTGTCTGTACAGGTATGCATAGTCAGATTAGAACACAGATTAAAGTTGTCTGTACAGGTATGCATAGTCAGATTATAACACAGATTAAAGTTGTCTGTACAGGTATGCATAGTCAGATTAGAACACAGATTAAAGTTGTCTGTACAGGTATGCATAGCCAGATTATAACACAGATTAAAGTTGTCTGTACAGGTATGCATAGTCAGATTAGAACACATATTAAAGTTGGCTGTACAGGTTTGCATAGTCAGATTATAACACAGATTAAAATTGGCTGTACAGGTATGTATAGTCAGATTAAAGTTGTCTGTACAGGTTTGCATAGTCAGATTAAAGTTGTCTGTACAGGTATGCATAGTCAGATTAAAACTCAGATTACAGTTGTCTGTTCAGGTATGCATAGTCAGATTAAAACTCAGATTACAGTTGGCTGTACAGGTATGCATAGTCAGATTATAACACAGATTAAAATTGGCTGTACAGGTATGTATAGTCAGATTATAACACAGATTAAAATTGGCTGTACAGGTATGCATAGCCAGATTATAACACAGATTAAAGTTGGCTGTACAGGTATGCATAGTCAGATTAAAGTTGTCTGTACAGGTATGCATAGTCAGATTAAAACTCAGATTACAGTTGGCTGTACAGGTATGCATAGTCAGATTAAAACTCAGATTACAGTTGGCTGTACAGGTATGCATAGTCAGATTAAAACTCAGATTACAGTTGGCTGTACAGGTATGCATAGTCAGATTAAAACTCAGATTACAGTTGGCTGTACAGGTATGCATAGTCAGATTAAAACACAGATTACAGTTGGCTGTACAGGTGTGCATAGTCAGATTATAACACAGATTAAAATTGGCTGTACAGGTATGTATAGTCAGATTATAACACAGATTAAAATTGGCTGTACAGGTATGCATAGTCAGATTATAACACAGATTACAGTTGGCTGTACAGGTGTGCATAGTCAGATTATAACACAGATTAAAATTGGCTGTACAGGTGTGCATAGTCAGATTATAACACAGATTAAAATTGGCTGTACAGGTATGTATAGTCAGATTATAACACAGATTAAAATTGGCTGTACAGGTATGCATAGTCAGATTATAACACAGATTAAAGTTGTCTGTACAGGTATGCATAGTCAGATTAAAACTCAGATTACAGTTGTCTGTACAGGTATGCATAGTCAGATTAAAACTCAGATTACAGTTGGCTGTACAGGTATGCATAGTCAGATTAAAACTCAGATTACAGTTGGCTGTACAGGTATGCATAGTCAGATTAAAACTCAGATTACAGTTGGCTGTACAGGTATGCATAGTCAGATTAAAACTCAGATTAAAGTTGGCTGTACAGGTATGCATAGTCAGATTATAACATAGATTAAAGTTGGCTGTACATGTATGCATAGTCAGATTATAACACAGATTAAAGTTGTCTGTACAGGTATGCATAGTCAGATTATAACACAGATTAAAGTTGTCTGTACAGGTATGCATAGTCAGATTACAGGTGTCTGTACAGGTATGCATAGTCAGATTACAGTTGTCTGTACAGGTATGCATAGTCAGATTAAAACAGATTAGAGATTAGAACGGGACTCATGAAACATAGTTACGTTTTTTTCATTCTATCACCCTGGATTCTAACTGGTCATCTTTAGCTTAGTTCATACCTTCATATTTCATATTATATCATGCAGTCATATCCATCTTTAGTATAGTTTATACCTTCATACTTCATATTATATTATGCAGTCATATCCATCTTTAGTATAGTTTATACCTTCATATTATATTATGCAGTCATATCCATCTTTAGTATAGTTTATACCTTCATATTATATTATGCAGTCATATCCATCTTTAGTATAGTTTATACCTTCATATTATATTATGCAGTCATATCCATCTTTAGTATAGTTTATACCTTCATATTATATTATGCAGTCATATCCATCTTTAGTATAGTTTATACCTTCATACTTCATATTATATTATGCAGTCATATCCATCTTTAGTTTAGTTTATACCTTCATACTTCATATTATATTATGCAGTCATATCCATCTTTAGTTTAGTTTATACCTTCATATTATATTATGCAGTCATATCCATCTTTAGTATAGTTTATACCTTCATATTATATTATGCAGTCATATCCATCTTTAGTATAGTTTATACCTTCATACTTCATATTATATTATGCAGTCATATCCATCTTTAGTATAGTTTATACCTTCATACTTCATATTATATCATGCAGTCATATCCATCTTTAGTATAGTTTATACCTTCATACTTCATATTATATCATGCAGTCATATCCATCTTTAGTATAGTTTATACCTTCATACTTCATATTATATTATGCAGTCATATCCATCTTTAGTATAGTTTATACCTTCATACTTCATATTATATTATGCAGTCATATCCATCTTTAGTATAGTTTATACCTTCATACTTCATATTATATCATGCAGTCATATCCATCTTTAGTATAGTTTATACCTTCATACTTCATATTATATCATGCAGTCATATCCATCTTTAGTATAGTTTATACCTTCATACTTCATATTATATCATGCAGTCATATCCATCTTTAGTATAGTTTATACCTTCATACTTCATATTATATCATGCAGTCATATCCATCTTTAGTATAGTTTATACCTTCATACTTCATATTATATTATGCAGTCATATCCATCTTTAGTATAGTTTATACCTTCATACTTCATATTATATCATGCAGTCATATCCATCTTTAGTATAGTTTATACCTTCATACTTCATATTATATTATGCAGTCATATCCATCTTTAGTATAGTTTATACCTTCATACTTCATATTATATTATGCAGTCATATCCATCTTTAGTATAGTTTATACCTTCATACTTCATATTATATTATGCAGTCATATCCCAGTGTTGTTCAACTGAGTGATGTGATATAAAACTTGTTCCCTTTTCAACAAACAAACAACTTCAGATTCTCCTTATCGGGTTTCTCCATCTTGGGAAAGAAAAGTGTAGCAGTGAGTTCAGGGGAGCGAGGACATTGTTTCTGTTGTTTCCATGTAAGTCTATGGAGAGAACAGGAGGAGAGAGAGTGCAGGCCGGAGGAACTAGTGAACTCACTCTCTAATGACCCGTTGGGCTGCAGATACAATAGGGCCACTTCCCCTGTAGTCACTGCAGGAAGCTCAACTACTAACATGACTTCAAATTGGCACCCTATTCCCTATTTAGCGCAATACATTCTGGTCATTATGGTACACTATATAGGGAATAGGGTGCCATATGGGACATAACACTCTCATTTTCTCTTTCACACCATAGAGGATATTCAGACCTGCTGTGGTTTATCTCTCTCTCCCTGGACAGTAGCTAACACCATAGAGGATAATCAGACCTGCTGTGGTTTATCTCTCTCTCCCTGGACAGTAGCTAACACCATAGAGGATAATCAGACCTGCTGTGGTTTATCTCTCTCTCTCTCTGGACAGTAGCTAACACCATAGAGGATAATCAGACCTGCTGTGGTTTATCTCTCTCTCTGGACAGTAGCTAACACCATAGAGGATAATCAGACCTGCTGTGGTTTATCTCTCTCTCTCTGGACAGTAGCTAACACCATAGAGGATAATCAGACCTGCTGTGGTTTATCTCTCTCTGGACAGTAGCTAACACCATAGAGGATAATCAGACCTGCTGTGGTTTATCTCTCTCTGGACAGTAGCTAACACCATAGTGGATAATCAGACCTGCTGTGGTTTATCTCTCTGGACAGTAGCTAACACCATAGAGGATAATCAGACCTGCTGTGGTTTATCTCTCTCTCTCTGGACAGTAGCTAACACCATAGAGGATAATCAGACCTGCTGTGGTTTATCTCTCTCTGGACAGTAGCTAACACCATAGTGGATAATCAGACCTGCTGTGGTTTATCTCTCTCTCTCTCTGGACAGTAGCTAACACCATAGAGGATAATCAGACCTGCTGTGGTTTATCTCTCTCTGGACAGTAGCTAACACCATAGAGGATATTCAGACCTGCTGTGGTTTATCTCTCTCTCTCTGGACAGTAGCTAACACCATAGAGGATAATCAGACCTGCTGTGGTTTATCTCTCCCTGGACAGTAGCTAACACCATAGAGGATAATCAGACCTGCTGTGGTTTATCTCTCACTCCCTGGACAGTAGCT
Source organism: Oncorhynchus nerka (assembly GCF_034236695.1). Classification (NCBI taxonomy): domain Eukaryota; kingdom Metazoa; phylum Chordata; class Actinopteri; order Salmoniformes; family Salmonidae; genus Oncorhynchus; species Oncorhynchus nerka. Next base: position 24,409 of record NW_027039667.1, on the reverse strand, counting down.
AACACCATAGAGGATAATCAGACCTGCTGTGGTTTATCTCTCTCTGGACAGTAGCTAACACCATAGAGGATAATCAGACCTGCTGTGGTTTATCTCTCCCTGGACAGTAGCTAACACCATAGAGGATAATCAGACCTGCTGTGGTTTATCTCTCTCTCTCTGGACAGTAGCTAACACCATAGAGGATAATCAGACCTGCTGTGGTTTATCTCTCTCTCCCTGGACAGTAGCTAACACCATAGGGGATAATCAGACCTGCTGTGGTTTATCTCTCTCTCTCTGGACAGTAGCTAACACCATAGAGGATAATCAGACCTGCTGTGGTTTATCTCTCTCTCTCTGGACAGTAGCTAACACCATAGAGGATAATCAGACCTGCTGTGGTTTATCTCTCCCTGGACAGTAGCTAACACCATAGAGGATAATCAGACCTGCTGTGGTTTATCTCTCCCTGGACAGTAGCTAACACCATAGAGGATAATCAGACCTGCTGTGGTTTATCTCTCTCTCTCTCTGGACAGTTGCTAACACCATAGAGGATAATCAGACCTGCTGTGGTTTATCTCTCCCTGGACAGTAGCTAACACCATAGAGGATAATCAGACCTGCTGTGGTTTATCTCTCTCTCTCTGGACAGTAGCTAACACCATAGAGGATAATCAGACCTGCTGTGGTTTATCTCTCCCTGGACAGTAGCTAACACCATAGAGGATAATCAGACCTGCTGTGGTTTATCTCTCTCTCTGGACAGTAGCTAACACCATAGAGGATAATCAGACCTGCTGTGGTTTATCTCTCTCTCTCTGGACAGTAGCTAACACCATAGAGGATAATCAGACCTGCTGTGGTTTATCTCTCTCTCTCTGGACAGTAGCTAACACCATAGAGGATAATCAGACCTGCTGTGGTTTATCTCTCTCTCTCCCTGGACAGTAGCTAACACCATAGAGGATAATCAGACCTGCTGTGGTTTATCTCTCTCTCTCTGGACAGTAGCTAACACCATAGAGGATAATCAGACCTGCTGTGGTTTATCTCTCTCTCCCTGGACAGTAGCTAACACCATAGAGGATAATCAGACCTGCTGTGGTTTATCTCTCTCTCTGGACAGTAGCTAACACCATAGAGGATAATCAGACCTGCTGTGGTTTATCTCTCTCTCTCTGGACAGTAGCTAACACCATAGAGGATAATCAGACCTGCTGTGGTTTATCTCTCCCTGGACAGTAGCTAACACCATAGAGGATAATCAGACCTGCTGTGGTTTATCTCTCTCTCTCTGGACAGTTGCTAACACCATAGAGGATAATCAGACCTGCTGTGGTTTATCTCTCCCTGGACAGTAGCTAACACCATAGAGGATAATCAGACCTGCTGTGGTTTATCTCTCTCTCTCTGGACAGTAGCTAACACCATAGAGGATAATCAGACCTGCTGTGGTTTATCTCTCCCTGGACAGTAGCTAACACCATAGAGGATAATCAGACCTGCTGTGGTTTATCTCTCTCTCCCTGGACAGTAGCTAACACCATAGAGGATAATCAGACCTGCTGTGGTTTATCTCTCTCTCCCTGGACAGTAGCTAACACCATAGAGGATAATCAGACCTGCTGTGGTTTATCTCTCTCTCTGGACAGTAGCTAACACCATAGAGGATAATCAGACCTGCTGTGGTTTATCTCTCTCTCTCTGGACAGTAGCTAACACCATAGAGGATAATCAGACCTGCTGTGGTTTATCTCTCTCTCCCTGGACAGTAGCTAACACCATAGAGGATAATCAGACCTGCTGTGGTTTATCTCTCTCTCTCTGGACAGTAGCTAACACCATAGAGGATAATCAGACCTGCTGTGGTTTATCTCTCTCTCTCTGGACAGTAGCTAACACCATAGAGGATAATCAGACCTGCTGTGGTTTATCTCTCTCTCTCCCTGGACAGTAGCTAACACCATAGAGGATAATCAGACCTGATGTGGTTTATCTCTCTCTCCCTGGACAGTAGCTAACACCATAGAGGATAATCAGACCTGCTGTGGTTTATCTCTCTCTCCCTGGACAGTAGCTAACACCATAGAGGATAATCAGACCTGCTGTGGTTTATCTCTCTCTCCCTGGACAGTAGCTAACACCATAGAGGATAATCAGACCTGCTGTGGTTTATCTCTCTCTGGACAGTAGCTAACACCATAGAGGATAATCAGACCTGCTGTGGTTTATCTCTCCCTGGACAGTAGCTAACACCATAGAGATAATCAGACCTGCTGTGGTTTATCTCTCTCTCTCTGGACAGTAGCTAACACCATAGAGGATAATCAGACCTGCTGTGGTTTATCTCTCCCTGGACAGTAGCTAACACCATAGAGGATAATCAGACCTGCTGTGGTTTATCTCTCTCTCTCTGGACAGTAGCTAACACCATAGAGGATAATCAGACCTGCTGTGGTTTATCTCTCCCTGGACAGTAGCTAACACCATAGAGGATAATCAGACCTGCTGTGGTTTATCTCTCTCTCTGGACAGTAGCTAACACCATAGAGGATAATCAGACCTGCTGTGGTTTATCTCTCTCTCTCTGGACAGTAGCTAACACCATAGAGGATAATCAGACCTGCTGTGGTTTATCTCTCTCTCTCCCTGGACAGTAGCTAACACCATAGAGGATAATCAGACCTGCTGTGGTTTATCTCTCTCTGGACAGTAGCTAACACCATAGAGGATAATCAGACCTGCTGGGGTTTATCTCTCTCTCCCTGGACAGTAGCTAACACCATAGAGGATAATCAGACCTGCTGTGGTTTATCTCTCTCTCTCTGGACAGTAGCTAACACCATAGAGGATAATCAGACCTGCTGTGGTTTATCTCTCTCTCCCTGGACAGTAGCTAACACCATAGAGGATAATCAGACCTGCTGTGGTTTATCTCTCTCTCTCTGGACAGTAGCTAACACCATAGAGGATAATCAGACCTGCTGTGGTTTATCTCTCTCTCTCCCTGGACAGTAGCTAACAGCATAGAGGATAATCAGACCTGCTGTGGTTTATCTCTCACTCCCTGGACAGTAGCTAACACCATAGAGGATAATCAGACCTGCTGTGGTTTATCTCTCTCTCTCTCTGGACAGTAGCTAACACCATAGAGGATAATCAGACCTGCTGTGGTTTATCTCTCTCTCTCCCTGGACAGTAGCTAACACCATAGAGGATATTCAGACCTGCTGATTGAGAGTCCCATAGGGCGGTGCACAATTGGCCCAGCGTGGTCCGGGTTTGGCCGCGGTAGGCCGTCATTGTAAATTGGTTCTTAACTTACTTTCCTAGTTAAATAAAGGTTAAATAAAAAATAAATAAATAAATAGCCGCACACATTAAGACAGAAATACAAACACCTAATGAATGGGTTCGTGACTCTGCTGTCTAAACAACCTGTCCATTCATCAGCCTTAACAAGTCCCCAGTCTAATGACGGTTTACAAAAACTATTTTGGTCCAGTCAAGAATTCCTGTGTACCAGTTAACTAATAGCCCTCCCTCCCTCCCTCCCTCCCTCCCTCCCTCCCTACCTCTCTCTAACCTCTGCAGGGTTACCTAGGCGATGAGAAGGCCTACATCGCCACCCAGGGTCCCATGATCAACACAGTGAATGATTTCTGGCAGATGGCCTGGCAGGAAGACTGTCCTGTCATCATCATGATCACCAAGCTCAGGGAAAAGAACGAGGTACGGGTGCACTCACTCACTCACTCACTCACTCACTCACTCACTCACTCACTCACTCACTCACTCACTCACACACACACAGTGTGTGTGTGTTTAGCCTATATTCAGGCCTTTCACGTCTGTTACACACACACACACACACACACACACACACACACACACACACACACACACACACACACACACACACACACACACACACACACACACACACACACACACACACATACTAGGGTTGGATAGCGGGAGCATGGGTTACAGAGATTTACCGCCCGAACCCAGTCCCTTTTCCCCTGGAAAAATAACACTGAAAGCTGTTTCCAGACAGCTAAACTGTTCCCAGACAGCTGAGACAGAGCTGTTCCCAGACAGCAAGCAGTCAGCTAATATTCAGGCTCGGGTAGCATCAGGCTCAGGTAGCATCAGGCTCAGGTAGCATCAGGCTCAGGTAGCATCAGGCTCAGGTAGCATCAGTCTCAGGTAGCATCAGTCTCAGGTAGCATCAGGCTCAGGTAGCATCAGTCTCAGGTAGCATCAGTCTCAGGTAGCATCAGTCTCAGGTAGCATCAGGCTTGATTTGTCATGCTGATCAAAGCTCTAATCAAATGACATTTTTAAGTATATTTATATGGTTTCTATGCTTGAGAATGACTGGGAGAAAAGTGATTTATTCTCAGGGTGATTTTTTTTTTTTTAAACCCGGGAAAATATTCAACCCTAACACACACACACACACACACACACACACACACACACAAACACACACACACACACACACACACACACACACACACACAAACACACACACACACACACACACACACACACACACACACACACACACACACACACAACACACACACACACACACACACACACACACACACACACACACACACACACACACAAACACACACACACACACACACACACACACACACACACAAACACAGGAACTCATAGATAGGTGTAAACAAATATATACGTGATTCTACACATGTAAATTTGACAGGATTACATGACATAATCCTGTTTATCATGTGTTATTGACAGGGTTTAATGGATCAATTATGATTGGTGATACGATAACATGTGTAATGATCAATGATGTTGTCTCTTCCAGAAATGTGTTCTGTACTGGCCAGAGAGGCGTGGTATCTATGGCAAGGTGGAGGTGCTCATTAACAACGTGACAGAGTGTGACAACTACACCTGTCGGACCCTCAACCTGAAGGTACTTTCCTTTAGGATGGAACCCATTGACCGTACTGGGTTGCTGTGGGTTTCTATCTATTTTCTATACACTTCATTAACTCTCCATTGGAAATCTACACTTTTAAAAGTTCATGTTTTGTTGACTCATACCCAAATAATGTTGACTCATCCTATAGGCCCTACTCGTATTTGTGACCAAAGCATACTTTGGAGAAAAAAAACACTTAAAAAACACCTGAAACATTTATTTCAAACAGACCGTTTCCAAAATGCTATTTTCTCAGAGGATGAACTGACCAATCAGCGATCTACTTGCATTAATATTTTTATGACCGGTATACACCCACACCCATTCTGTTGTTGGGGTACACCACACCATTCTGTTGTTGGGGTACACCCACCATTCTGTTGTTGGGTACACCCACACCATTCTATTGTTAGGGTACGCCCACACCATTCTGTTGTTGGGGTACGCCCACACTATTCTGTTGTTGGGGAATGCGACCACACCATTCTGTTGTTGGGGTTGACCAGACCATTCTGTTGTTGGGGTACGACCACACCATTCTGTTGTTGGGGTATGACCACACCATTCTGTTGTTGGGGTACGACCACACCATTCTGTTGTTGGGGTACGCCCACACTATTCTGTTGTTGGGGGTACACCCACACCATTCTGTTGTTGGGGTACGACCACACCATTCTGTTGTTGGGGTACACCCACACCATTCTGTTGTTGGGGGCACGACCAGACCATTCTGTTGTTGGGGCACACCAGACCATTCTGTTGTTGGGGGTGCGACCACACCATTCTGTTGTTGGGGTGCACCACACCATTCTGTTGTTGAAACACCCACACCATTCTGTTGTTGAAATTGACCACACCATTCTGTTGTTGGTGCGACCAGACCATTCTGTTGTTGGGGTGCGACCACACCATTCTGTTGTTGGGGTATGACCACACCATTCTGTTGTTGAGTGCGACCACACCATTCTGTTGTTGGGGTACACCCACACCATTCTGTTGTTGGGGTACGACCACACCATTCTGTTGTTGGGGATGCGACCAGACCATTCTGTTGTTGAGATGCGACCACACCATTCTGTTGTTGGGGTATGACCACACCATTCTGTTGTTGGGGTACGACCACACCATTCTGTTGTTGGGGTACACCCACACCATTCTGTTGTTGGGGTACGACCACACCATTCTGTTGTTGGGGTACGACCAGACCATTCTGTGGTTGGGGTACGACCACACCATTCCAAAACAGAAAAGCTGCTTTATAACATAATTTATAAAAAATGTTTAGAAGGAAAACTATTTCACTCACATTGTCATTGATTATAGCTCATATTTCATACAAATTTGTTAACACTGGACAGTTACTTTAAACTAGACTGAAACCACAATCTTGATCTTACTCAAACTCTGTGTGTGTCTTTGTCTCATTCACAGCAAGGGGCCCAGAGTCGTGTGGTGAAGCACTACTGGTACACATCGTGGCCGGACCATAAGACCCCAGACAGCGCCCAGCCCCTGCTCCAGCTGATGAGAGACGTGGAGGAGGACAGGACGGGCTCCCCATCGCAGGGACCCGTCATCGTACACTGTAGCGCAGGGATTGGCCGAACGGGCTGCTTCATCGCCACGACGATAGGCTGTCGTCAGTTGGAGCTGGAGGGAGTGGTAGATGTGCTGGGGATTGTGTGTCAGCTCAGAGCGGACAGGTGAGTTACCTACACCTGGAGTATTAGACAGTATGTGGAATAGGTCCAATGTAACACAATATGTTGACAGCAGACAGGTGAGTTACCTACACCTGGTGTATTAGACAGTATGTGGAATAGGTCCAATGTAACACAATATGTTGACAGCAGACAGGTGAGTTACCTACACCTGGAGTATTAGACAGTATGTGGAATAGGTCCAATGTAGTAGAATATGTTTACAGCAGACAGGTGAGTTACCTACACCTGGTGTATTAGACAGTATGTGGAATATGTCCAATGTAACCCAATATGTTTACAGCAGACAGGTGAGTTACCTACACCTGGTGTATTAGACAGTATGTGGAATAGGTCCAATGTAACACAATATGTTGACAGCAGACAGGTGAGTTACCTACACCTGGTGTATTAGACAGTATGTGGAATAGGTCCAATGTAACACAATATGTTGACAGCAGACAGGTGAGTTACCTACACCTGGTGTATTAGACAGTATGTGGAATAGGTCCAATGTAACACAATATGTTGACAGCAGACAGGTGAGTTACCTACACCTGGTTTATTAGACAGTATGTGGAATAGGTCCAATGTAACACAATATGTTTACAGCAGACAGGTGAGTTACCTACACCTGGAGTATTAGACAGTATGTGGAATAGGTCCAATGTAGTAGAATATGTTTACAGCAGACAGGTGAGTTACCTACACCTGGAGTATTAGACAGTATGTGGAATAGGTCCAGGCAGCTGTCTGTTTACAGCAGACAGGTGAGTTACCTACACCTGGTGTATTAGACAGTATGTGGAATAGGTCCAATGTAGTACAATATGTTTACAGCAGACAGGTGAGTTACCTACACCTGGTGTATTAGACAGTATGTGGAATAGGTCCAATGTAGTACAATATGTTTACAGCAGACAGGTGAGTTACCTACACCTGGTGTATTAGACAGTATGTGGAATAGGTCCAATGTAGTACAATATGTTTACAGCAGACAGGTGAGTTACCTACACCTGGTGTTTTAGACAGTATGGAATAGGTCAATGTAACACAATATGTTTACAGCAGACAGGTGAGTTACCTACACCTGGTGTATTAGACAGTATGTGGAATAGGTCCAATGTTCAGCAGATGTTAATGCGAGTGTAGCGAAAAGCTTGTGTTTCTAGTTCCGACAATGCAGTAATATCTAACATGTAATTTAACAATTCCACAACCACTACCTCATACACACAATGTAAAGGGATGGAATAAGAATGTGTACATATAAATATATGGACGAGTGATGGCCGAACGGCATCGGCAAGGTACAGCAGATGGTATAATGTACTGTACAGACATGATATGAGTAATGTAAGATATGTAAACATTATTTAAGTGGCATTGTTTAAAGTGACTAATGATCCATTTATTAAAGTGGCCAATGATTTGAGTCAGTATGTAGGCAGCAGCCTCTCTGTGTTAGTGATGGCTGTTTAACAGTCTGATGGCCTTGAGATAGAAGCTGTTTTTCAGTCTCTCGGTCCCAGCTTTGATGCCCCCTGTACTGACCTCGCCTGGATGATAGCGGGTGAACAGGCAGTGGTTCGGGTGGTTGATGTGCTTGATGATCTTTATGGCCTTCCTGTGACATTGGGTGGTGTAGGTGTCCTGGAGGGCAGGTAGTTTGCCCGGGGTGATGCGTTGTGCAGACCTCACTACCCTCTGGAGAGCCTTACGGTTGTGGGCGGAGCAGTTGCCATACCAGGCGGTGATATTTCCCGACAGGATGCTTTCAATTGTGCACCTGTAGAAGTTTGTGAGGGTTTTCAGTGACAAGCTAAATTTCTTCAGCCTCCTGAGGTTGAAGAGGAGCTGTTTCGTGGGTGGACCATTTCAGTTTGTCTGTGATGTGTATGCCCAGGAACTTAAAACTTTCCACCTTCTCCACATCTATCCCGTCAATGTTGTTAGGTTAGGACAGAGATGTTGTTTCCTGCCTTCACTACCTGGGGGCGGCCAGAAAGTCCAGGACCCAATTGCACAGGACGGGGTCAAGACCCAGGGTCTCAAGCTTAATGATGAGTTTGGAGGGTACTATGGTATTCCTCATGTCCAGATGGGATAGGGCAGTGTGCAGTGTGATGGTGAATGCATCGTCTGTGGACCTGTTATGGCGGTATGCAAACTGAAGTGGGTCTATTGTGTCAGGTAGGGTGGAGGTGATGTGATCCTTGACTAGTCTCTCAAAGTGCTTCATGATGACAGAAGTGAGTGCTATGGTGCGATGGTAATTTAGTTCAGTTATCTTTGCCTTCTTTTGTACAGGAACAATGGTTGAAAATCTTGAAGCATGTGGGGACAGCAGCCTGGGATAGGGAGCGATTGAATATGACCGTAAACACACTAGCCAGCTGGTCTGCTCATGCTCTGAGGACGCAGCTAGGATGCCATCTGGGCCAGCTGCCTTGCGAGGATTAACACGCTTAAGTGTCTTACTCACATCGGCCACAGAGAAGGAGAGGGGGTCCGCAATCCTTGGTCAGTGTACAGTGCACTGTATTATCCTCAAAGTGGAAAAGAAGGTGTTTAGTTTGTCTGAAGCAAGATGTCGGTGTCCGTGACGGATGTGTGGCTGGGTTAGGACAGTCAGACGACAGGATGGATGTGGCTGGGTGAGGGACAGACAGACAGTCAGGATGGATGTGGCTGGGTTAGGACAGTCAGACAGTCAGGATGGATGTGGCTGGGTGAGGACAGACAGACAGTCAGGATGGATGTGGCTGGGTTAGGACAGTCAGACAGACAGGATGGATGTGGCTGGGTTAGGACAGTCAGACAGACAGGATGGATGTGGCTGGGTGAGGACAGACAGACAGTCAGGATGGATGTGGCTGGGTTAGGACAGTCAGACAGACAGGATGGATGTGGCTGGGTTAGGACAGTCAGACAGACAGGATGGATGTGGCTGGGTTAGGACAGTCAGACAGACAGGATGGATGTGGCTGGGTGAGGACAGACAGACAGTCAGGATGGATGTGGCTGGGTTAGGACAGTCAGACAGACAGGATGGATGTGGCTGGGTTAGGACAGTCAGACAGACAGGATGGATGTGGCTGGGTGAGGACAGTCAGACAGTCAGGATGGATATGGCTAGGTGGGGACAGACAGACAGACAGACAGACAGACAGACAGACAGACAGACAGACAGACAGACAGACAGACAGACAGACAGACAGGATGGATGTGGCTGGGTTAGGACAGACAGACAGACAGGATGGATGTGGCTGGGTTAGGACAGTCAGACAGACAGGATGGATGTGGCTGGGTTAGGACAGTCAGACAGACAGGATGGATGTGGCTGGGTTAGGACAGACAGACAGACAGACAGAATGGATGTGGCTGGGATAAGACAGACAGACAGTCAGGCTGGATGTGGCTGGGTGAGGACAGTCAGACAGTCAGGATGGAAATGGCTAGGTGGGGACAGACAGACAGACAGACAGACAGACAGACAGACAGACAGACAGACAGACAGACAGACAGAAAGGATGGATGGATGTGGCTGGGTTAGGACAGACAGACAGACAGGATGGATGTGGCTGGGTTAGGACAGTCAGACAGACAGGATGGATGTGGGCTGGGTTAGGACAGACAGTCTGGATGGATGTGGGCTGGAGTTAGGGGACAGTCAGACAGACAGGATGGATGTGGCTGGGTTAGGACAGACAGACAGACAGGATGGATGTGGCTGGGTTAGGACAGTCAGACAGACAGGATGGATGTGGCTGGGTTAGGACAGTCAGACAGTCAGGATGGATGTGGCTGGGTTAGGACAGACAGACAGACAGACAGACAGACAGACAGACAGACAGACAGACAGACAGACAGACGGACAGGATGGATGTGGCTGGGTGAGGACAGACAGACAGTCAGGATGGATGTGGCTGGGTTAGGACAGTCAGACAGTCAGGATGGATGTGGCTGGGTGAGGACAGTCAGACAGTCAGGATGGATATGGCTAGGTGGGGACAGACAGACAGACAGACAGACAGACAGACAGACAGACAGACAGACAGACAGACAGACAGACAGACAGACAGACAGGATGGATGTGGCTGGGTTAGGACAGACAGACAGACAGGATGGATGTGGCTGGGTTAGGACAGTCAGACAGACAGGATGGATGTGGCTGGGTTAGGACAGACAGTCTGGATGGATGTGGCTGGGTTAGGACAGTCAGACAGACAGGATGGATGTGGCTGGGTTAGGACAGACAGACAGACAGAATGGATGTGGCTGGGATAAAACAGACAGACAGTCAGGCTGGATGTGGCTGGGTGAGGACAGTCAGACAGTCAGGATGGAAATGGCTAGGTGGGGACAGACAGACAGACAGACAGACAGACAGACAGACAGACAGAAAGGATGGATGGATGTGGCTGGGTTAGGACAGACAGACAGACAGGATGGATGTGGCTGGGTTAGGACAGTCAGACAGACAGGATGGATGTGGCTGGGTTAGGACAGACAGTCTGGATGGATGTGGCTGGGTTAGGACAGTCAGACAGACAGAATGGATGTGGCTGGGTTAGGACAGACAGACAGACAGGATGGATGTGGCTGGGTTAGGACAGTCAGACAGACAGGATGGATGTAGCTGGGTTAGGACAGTCAGACAGACAGGATGGATGTGGCTGGGTTAGGACAGTCAGACAGTCAGGATGGATGTGGCTGGGTTAGGACAGACAGACAGACAGACAGACGGACAGGATGGATGTGGCTGGGTTAGGACAGTCAGACTAACAGACAGTCAGGATGGATGTGGCTAGGCGAGGACAGTCAGACAGACAGTCAGGATGGATGTGGCTGGGTGAGGACAGTCAGACAAACAGACAGTCAGGATGGATGTGGCTGGCTTAGTACAGACAGTCAGGATGGATGTGGCTGGGTTAGGACAGTCAGACAGACAGTCTGGATGGATGTGGCTGGGTTAGGACAGTCAGACAGACAGGATGGATGTGGCTGGGTGAGGACAGACAGACAGACAGAATGGATGTGGCTGGGATAAGACAGACAGACAGTCAGGCTGGATGTGGCTGGGTGAGGACAGTCAGACAGTCAGGATGGATGTGGCTGGGTTAGGACAGACAGACAGACAGGATGGATGTGGCTGGGTTAGGACAGTCAGACAGACAGGATGGATGTGGCTGGGTTAGGACAGACAGTCAGGATGGATGTGGCTGGGATAAGACAGACAGACAGTCAGGATGGATGTGGCTGGGTGAGGACAGACAGACAGACAGGATGGATGTGGCTGGGTTAGGACAGTCAGACAGACAGGATGGATGTGGCTGGGTTAGGACAGACAGTCTGGATGGATGTGGCTGGGTTAGGACAGTCAGACAGACAGGATGGATGTGGCTGGGTTAGGACAGACAGACAGACAGAATGGATGTGGCTGGGATAAGACAGACAGACAGACAGGCTGGATGTGGCTGGGTGAGGACAGTCAGACAGTCAGGATGGATGTGGCTGGGTGAGGACAGTCAGACAGTCAGGATGGATATGGCTAGGTGGGGACAGACAGACAGACAGACAGACAGACAGACAGACAGACAGACAGACAGACAGACAGAAAGGATGGATGTGGCTGGGTTAGGACAGACAGACAGGATGGATGTGGCTGGGTTAGGACAGTCAGACAGACAGGATGGATGTGGCTGGGTTAGGACAGACAGTCTGGATGGATGTGGCTGGTTAGGACAGTCAGACAGTCAGGATGGATGTGGCTGGGTTAGGACAGACAGACAGACAGACGGACAGGATGGATGTGGCTGGGTTAGGACAGTCAGACAGACAGGATGGATGTGGCTGGGTTAGGACAGTCAGACAGACAGGATGGATGTGGCTGGGTTAGGGACAGTAGTCAGACAGTCAGATGGATGTGGCTGCTTAGGACAGACAGACAGACAGACAGACAGACAGACAGACAGACAGACGGACAGGATGGATGTGGCTGGGTTAGGACAGTCAGACTAACAGACAGTCAGGATGGATGTGGCTAGGCGAGGACAGTCAGACAGACAGTCAGGATGGATGTGGCTGGGTGAGGACAGTCAGACAAACAGACAGTCTGGATGGATGTGGCTGGTTAGGACAGTCAGACAGTCAGGATGGATGTGGCTGGGTTAGGACAGACAGACAGACAGACGGACAGGATGGATGTGGCTGGGTTAGGACAGTCAGACTAACAGACAGTCAGGATGGATGTGGCTAGGCGAGGACAGTCAGACAGACAGTCAGGATGGATGTGGCTGGGTGAGGACAGTCAGACAAACAGACAGTCAGGATGGATGTGGCTGGCTTTAGTACAGACAGTCAGGATGGATGTGGCTGGGTTAGGACAGTCAGACAGACAGTCTGGATGGATGTGGCTGGGTTAGGACAGTCAGACAGACAGGATGGATGTGGCTGGATTAGGACAGACAGACAGACAGAATGGATGTGGCTGGGATAAGACAGACAGACAGTCAGGCTGGATGTGGCTGGGTGAGGACAGTCAGACAGTCAGGATGGATGTGGCTGGGTTAGGACAGACAGACAGACAGGATGGATGTGGCTGGGTTAGGTCAGACAGACAGGAAGGATGTGGCAGGGACAGACAGTCAGGATGGATGTGGCTGGGATAAGACAGACAGACAGTTAGGATGGATGTGGCTGGGTGAGGACAGTCAGACAGTCAGGATGGATGTGGCTAGGTGGGGACAGACAGACAGTCAGACAGTCAGGATGGATGTGGCTGGGTTAGGACAGACAGACAGACGGACAGGATGGATGTGGCTGAGTTAGGACAGACAGTCAGGATGGATGTGGCTGGTTAGGACAGTCAGACTAACAGACAGTCAGGATGGATGTGGCTGGTTAGGACAGTCAGACAGATGGTCAAGATGGATGTGGCTGGGTTAGGACAGTCAGACAGACAGTCGGGATGGATGTGGCTGGGTTAGGACAGTCAGACAGACAGACAGTCAGGATGGATGTGGCTGGGTGAGGACAGTCAGACAGACAGTCAGGATGGATGTGGCTGGGTGAGGACAGTCAGACAGACAGTCAGGATGGATGTGGCTGGGTGAGGACAGTCAGACAGACAGTCAGGATGGATGTGGCTGGTTAGGACAGTCAGACAGACAGTCAGGATGGATGTGGCTGGTTAGGACAGACAGACAGTCAGGATGGATGTGGCTGGGTTAGGACAGTCAGACAGAGAGTCAGGATGGATGTGGCTGGTTAGGACAGTCAGACAGACAGTCAGGATGAATGTGGCTGGTTAGGACAGACAGACAGTCAGGATGGATGTGGCTGGGTTAGGACAGTCAGACAGACAGTCAGGATGAATGTGGCTGGTTAGGACAGTCAGACAGACAGACAGTCAGACAGACAGTAGGATGGATGTGGCTGGGTGAGGACAGTCAGACAAACAGACAGTCAGGATGATGATGACAGTCAGGATGGATGTGGCTAGGTGGGGACAGACAGATGGATGTGGCAGTCAGAGGCAGACAGTCAGGATGGATGTGGCTGGTTAGGACAGACAGACAGTCAGGATGGATTTGGCTGGTTAGGACAGTCAGACAGTCAGGATGGATGTGGCTGGTTAGGACAGTCAGACAGACAGATGGGTGTGGCTGGGTGAGGACAGTCAGACAGTCAGGATGGATGTGGCTAGGTGGGGACAGACAGACAGTCAGACAGTCAGGATGGATGTGGCTGGGTTAGGACAGACAGACAGACGGACAGGATGGATGTGGCTGAGTTAGGACAGACAGTCAAGATGGATGTGGCTGGGTTAGGACAGTCAGACAACAGACAGTCAGGATGGATGTGGCTGGTTAGGGACAGTCAGACAGATGGTCAAGATGGATGTGGCAGGAGACAGACAGTCGGGATGGATGTGCTGGGTGAGGACAGTCAGACAGACAGACAGTCAGGATGGATGTGGCTGGGTGAGGACAGTCAGACAGACAGTCAGGATGGATGTGGCTGGGTGAGGACAGTCAGACAGACAGTCAGGATGGATGTGGCTGGTTAGGACAGTCAGACAGACAGTCAGGATGGATGTGGCTGGTTAGGACAGACAGACAGTCAGGATGGATGTGGCTGGGTTAGGACAGTCAGACAGAGAGTCAGGATGGATGTGGCTGGTTAGGACAGTCAGACAGACAGTCAGGATGAATGTGGCTGGTTAGGACAGACAGACAGTCAGGATGGATGTGGCTGGGTTAGGACAGTCAGACAGACAGTCAGGATGAATGTGGCTGGTTAGGACAGTCAGACAGACAGACAGTCAGGATGGGTGTGGCTGGGTGAGGACAGTCAGACAGACAGTCAGGATGGATGTGGCTGGGTGAGGACAGTCAGACAAACAGACAGTCAGGATAGATGTGGCTGGCTTAGTACAGACAGTCAGGATGGATGTGGCTAGGTTAGGACAGTCAGACAGACAGTCTGGATGGATGTGGCTGGGTTAGGACAGTCAGGCAGACAGTCAGGATGGATGTGGCTGGTTAGGACAGACAGACAGTCAGGATGGATTTGGCTGGGTTAGGACAGTCAGACAGTCAGGATGGATGTGGCTGGTTAGGACAGTCAGACAGACAGGATGGGTGTGGCTGGGTGAGGACAGTCAGACAGACAGTCAGGATGGATGTGGCTGGGTGAGGACAGTCAGGCAAACAGACAGTAAGGATGGATGTGGCTGGCTTAGTACAGACAGTCAGGATGGATGTGGCTAGTTGAGGACACTCAGACAGACAGTCAGGATGGATATGGCTGGTTAGGACAGACAGACAGTCTGGATGGATGTGGCTGGGTTAGTACAGTCAGACAGACAGTCAGGATGGATGTGGCTGGGTGAGGACAGTCAGACAGACAGTCAGGATGGATGTGGCTGGGTGGGTGAGGACAGTCAGACAGACAGTCAGGATGGATGTGGCTGGGTGAGGACAGTCAGACAGACAGTCAGGATGGATGTTAGGGGGGATATCAGGTGGACAGTCAGTGACATAAATCATGCTAATAAATCATGCTAGAAACTTTGTTTCAAGAGAGGGACAGAACGTGATAATATGTTCCTATCTCTTTCAAACACACACACACACACACACACACACACACACACACACACACACACACACACACACACACACACACACACACACACACACACACACACACACACACACACACATCCCCTGAGCCTGAGCCTGAACAGGGTTTAAGCTGAAATATCTCCCACAGCCTGTCTGTTCCAGGATAAACCACTCATCCATTAGGATGAAGCAGTAGCCTGCAGCTCAACAGGGTATCAAGGACTTCATAATGTTGCCTTGGTTGAGCTTTAGTTAATCATTGAACAAAATGTACTGAAGCAAACTGCCACTGTACCGTTTAGATGACTGAGTAAGAGTTTAAATGACCTTTTATCGTGACTAATTACCACAGGATTAAATGAGCTGGAGAGAATCCTAAATGGTTAATGTTTTATGAGACAGAACATTGGTAATTAATGTTCCAAATGTTCAGCAGCACTAAAATAAGAGATGTTTTTCAGTCACAGTATGAGATGGATTCATTATATTTCAGACAGTAGCATGGCCACAACTGATGGAAGGTTTAGTTTATTGAAATGATAGTACGAGATGGATTCATTATATTTCAGACAGTAGCATGGCCACAACTGATGGAAGGTTTAGTTTATTGAAATGACAGTATGAGATGGATTCATTATATTTCAGACAGTAGCATGGCCGCAACTGATGGAAGGTTTAGTTTATTGAAATGACAGTATGAGATGGATTCATTATATTTCAGACAGTAGCATGGCCGCAACTGATGGAAGGTTTTAGTTTATTGAAATGATTTTCCACTCCTTGTATTTCATAGCATGTTACTAACATGCTAACACTGTTACTGGTCCATGTTGTTATTTTAGCCGGGATTCTAATGGCTGCCTTGTCTCTGTGTGTCCTTTTCAGAGGAGGTCTGATCCAGACAGGGGAGCAGTAATGAGTTTGTCCACCACGCCTTGAGCCTCTTCGAGACACGCCTCTCCGCCGACACCGGCCAATGAACAGAGGCCAGGAAGTTTTCGCTAAACATGCCAGGTTTTCCAGGAAGTGGAATTTAATTCCCCCTAGCGGGAAGGACCTATCTTACCTGGTGACTGTGAGGTCATGTGACTAATGAGGAAGTGGATGTTCGGGTGACGATTGGATGGTAGATGTCCTTGTGGGCTTTGTCTTTGTGGACATGTATGGACAGCCTGGACTGATTGATTGAGTCTCCTTACAGAGAGAGAGATGGAGGTATGGACAGGTGATTATGTCTCTGAATGTAATGTATCCTTTCTTCTCTTCCTCTCTTTCCTCCTCCTCTTCTTCTTCTTCTACTACTTCCTGTCATTCGTGAGCAGCCCTGCTTCTGAAAACGTTGTTGTGAGCAACCTGCCTCTGTCCAATCAAACTCTCTGATACTGCAGCTCTGTCCAATCAGATTGCCTGATATTGATTATGTAGTATACCTACACTCTGACCTCTTACTACTATGTGCTACAGTAGATGGGTAGGTAGTCTGTGGTCCTTGAATCGTCCATGGTGTTTCTATTATAAAGCAAAAGGTACGCTGTTGAAATTAATAGCACTTGTCTTTGTGACTTTACTAGGATATTTTTTTTAATTGCTGATTATTTATTTATTTTTTTAAACTATGTGCTGTTACACAAAGGGTATTATTCTGAAGACTGTTATATTCCATTGGAGGTTGGCTTTTCTCTCAGTAACAAGCTGCCCCTCTGCCATATACTATACCTCTAATAGCATGTTGATCATCCATTCAAAGATCAGTGTATGAAAGGTGAGGGAACGATTGGGCCTGTCTGCACGGTACTACACATTCCAAGGTCTTTACACTATGGGGATGTGGCCATTATACACACTGAATTGGAAGCAGATAACCAACATAAAAAGCCAGCCGACACACGGCCCTTCAGGAATTGAGTTTGGCAGCCCCCTGCTATAGGCCATCCTGTAGATCTACCCTATTCACAGAGAACTGTCATGGCCGCCGTGTGATCCAATGTTCCATACCAAAGCTCTCTGTTATCAGGTACCTGTAGATCTACCTTATTCACAGAGAACTGTCATGGCCGCCGTGTGATCCAATGTTCCATACAAAGCTCTCTGTTATCAGGTACCTGTAGATCTACCTTATTCACAGAGAACTGTCATGGCCGCTGTGTGATCCAATGTTCCATACCAAAGCTCTCTGTTATCAGGTACCTGTAGATCTACCTTATTCACAGAGAACTGTCATGGCCGCCGTGTGATCCAATGTTCCATACCAAAGCTCTCTGTTATCAGGTACCTGTAGATCTACCTTATTCACAGAGAACTGTCATGGCCGCTGTGTGATCCAATGTTCCATACCAAAGCTCTCTGTTATCAGGTGGCGTGTGATCTACCCTGGCTCTGAAACGACATTTCATCACTAAATCAATCTTAATTACAAAACATTTTTTATTTTTTATTTTCAGAATATCATTTATTTTCCATTTCTTAGCTTAGCTGACCATTAAAGGCCCAGTGCAGTCAAAAACATGATTCCCCCCGATGTGTTTTATATATATACACATACTATGATGTTGGAATAAGGCAGTTAATTGAAATTGAGATAAAAATGGCTGCGTTGGGCCTTTAAGCATCACAGATATGACATCTTTCTTTACCAAAATGTAAACGTTTGCGTTTAAATGACATGTTATGTTTAATTGTTGATCATATAGATTAAATTATAGTAATAATAATGCTTTTAGTTTTATACAATATTAAGATAATGTTTTGATGTGTAACAGTAAACTCATGATGGTTTTGGTACTTTTAGACATGATGTTTTCTCTGTATGACTGAATGGTGTAGATTCCCACACACTTTATCTCTGGAACAAAACAATTATTACAAAGATAACGTCAATCAGACACTTATAAAAAAGAAATGTCTGGATTATCTGACCCTGATTTCAAACGCTGATATACTGTAGCTTCTAAATGCCGAATACATACAGTTGAAGTCAGAAGTTTTACATACACCTCAGCCAAATACATTTAAACTCAGTTTTCACAATTCCTGACATTTAATCCCAGTAAAAATGCCCTGTTTTAGGTCAGTTAGGATCAACACTTTATTTTAAGAATGTGAAATGTCAGAATAATATTAGAGAGAATTATTTATTTCAGCTTTTATTTCTTTCATCACATTCCCAGTGGGTCAGAAGTTTACAGACACTCAATTAGTCTTTGGTAGCATTGCCTTAAAATTGTTTAACTTGGGTCATATCACGTTTCGGTAGCCTTCCACAAGCTTCCCACAATAAGTTGGGTGAATTTTGGCCTATTCACTCCTTACAGAGCTGGTATAACTGAGTCAGGCTAGGTAGGCCTCCTTGCTCGCACATGCTTTTTCAGAATCTGCCCACAAATTGTCTATAGGATTGAGGTCAGGGCTTTGTGCTAGCCACTCCAATACCTTGACTTTGTTGTCCTTAAGCCATTTTGCCACAAATTTGGAAGTATGCTTGGGGCCATTGTCCATTTGGAAGACCCATTTGCGACCAAGCTTTAACTTCCTGACTGATGTCTTGAGATGTTGCTTCAATATATCCACATAATATTCCTACCTCATGACGCCACCTATTTTGTAAAGTACACCAGTCCCTCCTGCAGCAAAGCACCCCCACAACATGATGCTGCCACCCCCACAACATGATGCTGCCACCCCCACAACATGATGCTGTCACCCCCACAACATGATGCTGTCACCCCCACAACATGATGCTGCCACCCCCACAACATGATGCTGCCACCCCCACAACATGATGCTGTCACAACATCGTGCTGCCACAAACATCGTGCTGCCACCCCCACAACATGATGCTGCCACCCCCACACAATGCTGCCATGATGCTGCCACCCCCACAACATGATGCTGCCACCCCACAATATGATGCTGCCACCCCACAACATGATGCTGCCACCCCACAACATGATGCTGCCACCCCCACAACATGATGCTGCCACCCCACAACATGATGCACCCCACATCATGATGCTGCCGCCCACAACATGATGCTGCCGCCCCCGTGCTTCACGGTTGGGATGGTGTTCGTCGGCTTGCAAGCCTCCCCCTTTTTCCTCCAAACATAACGATGGTCGTTATGGCCAAACAGTTATATTTTTGTTTCATCAGACCAGAGGTCATTTCTCCAAAAAGTATGATCTTTGTCCCCATGTGGAGTTGCAAACTGTAGTTTGGCTTTTTTTATGGCAGTTTTGGAGCAGTGGCTTCTTCCTTGCTGAGCAGCCTTTCAGGTTATGTCGATATAGGACTCATTTTACTGTGGATTTAGATACTTTTGTACCTGTTTCGTCCAGCATCTTCACAAGGTCCTTTGCTGTTGTTCTGGGATTGATTTGCACTTTTCGCACCAAAGTACATTCATCTCTAGGAGACAGAACGCGTCTCCTTCCTGAGCGGTATGACGGCTGTGTGGTCCCATGGTGTTTATACTTGCGTACTATCTTCAGGTGTTTGGAAATTGCTCCCAAGGATGAACCAGACTTGTGGTCTACAATTTTTTTCCTAAAGGTCTTGGCTGATTTCTTTTGATTTTCCCATCAAAGAGGCACTGAGTTTGAAGGTAGGCCTTGAAATATGTCCACAGGTACACCTCCAATTGACTCACATGTTGTCAATTAGCCTATCAGAAGTTTCTAAAGCCATGACATAATTTTTCTGCAATTTTCAAGCTGTTTAAAGGCACAGTCAACATAGTGTATGTAAACTTCTGACTCACTGGAATTGTGATACAGTGAAATAATCTGTCTTTAAACAATTGTTGGAAAAAATTACTTGTGTCATGCACAAAGTAGATGTCCTAACCGACTTGTGGTTGAAAAATGACTTTTAATGACTCCAACAACCTAAGTGTATGTAAACTTCCGACTTCAACTGTAGATTGGACATGACTCCCTTCAAACTTTTCTGGTAATTCCTAAAAAATCTGAAGTGAGTTGCACAATTACTAGCTTGGAATCCATCCTGAATAGCGCTCCATTTCACTATGGTCTCACTAGTGAAGCAGAGTAGTATTCAGGGTGGATTCTAGACAAAACAAATACCCCTCCCTGCTCCTTCCTCTTCAAACAAGACTTCCTTGAGGTCATTTCCTTAACTCCACCAGGGTTTCTAACTCAACAAGACGATTCCCACAAACAGCCAGTTATTCTCGTGATACAGATCCTGATTTAGAATAGTTTAGTAGCCTGGAACCTCAAACTGAATATATAACTATTTCACTGAAACAGTAGGGAAGTAGAGTAATATTTGAATATATCACTATTTCACTGAAACAGTAGGGAAGTAGAGTAATATTTGAATATATCACTATTTCACTGAAACAGTAGGGAAGTAGAGTAATATTTGAATATATCACTATTTCACTGAAACAGTAGGGAAGTAGAGTAATATCTGAATATATCACTATTTCACTGAAACAGTAGGGAAGTAGAGTAATATTTGAATATATCACTATTTCACTGAAACAGTAGGGAAGTAGAGTAATATTTGAATATATCACTATTTTTACTGAAACAGTAGGGAAGTAGAGTAATATTTGAATATATCACTATTTCACTGAAACAGTAGGGAAGTAGAGTAATATTTGAATATATCACTATTTCACTGAAACAGTAGGGAAGTAGAGTAATATTTGAATATATCACTATTTCACTGAAACAGTAGGGAAGTAGAGTAATATTTGAATATATCACTATTTCACTGAAACAGTAGGGAAGTAGAGTAATATCTGAATATATCACTATTTCACTGAAACAGTAGGGAAGTAGAGTAATATTTGAATATATCACTATTTCACTGAAAACAGTAGGGAAGTAGAGTAATATTTGGAATATCACTATTTCACTGAAACAGTAGGGAAGTAGAGTAATATTTGAATATATCACTATTTCACTGAAACAGTAGGGAAGTAGAGTAATATTTGAATATATCACTATTTGACTGAAACAGTAGGGAAGTAGAGTAATATTTGAATATATCACTACTTGACTGAAACAGTAGGGAAGTAGAGTAATATTTGAATATATCACTATTTCACTGAAACAGTAGGGAAGTAGAGTAATATTTGAATATATCACTATTTCACTGAAACAGTAGGGAAGTAGAGTAATATTTGTGTTCCGGGCTCGAATTTGAGCAAGTTTGGTCACAATATTGTTTCAAACGTTCATGTTGGACTGGTGCCAGACTGAGCATTTTACTAAATGCATCGTCAATGAGCGCTGATGAAGATTTAATCAAAAAGCGCATTACAATGGATTGGAAATACAATGAAATTCAAAATGAGGCAAATCATTTGTAGGAAAAAACATTGAATGTCGCCAGATTGACTTTCACTAGCTAGCTAAAATTATGAGAGAGGCCATTGATTTTAGCTAGCTAACGCTAGCATTGCTAGCTATTTTGACAACTTTACAGCCAATGACAAACATTGTCACGTCTAAAGTAAATTTGAAGGCATGATAATGCTGGCATTAAGTTGTTTCACAAATATGTGACTACTTACAATGTCATTGTATTTCCAGGCACTGTAGTGTAATTTTAACGAAACAATAGTTAGCCTCCGTCCAGAATGCCTCCGGTAGAGGGCGGCTTGACGACGTTCATAACAATGGCATGACACGACCGAGTGATGGAGGTGCAAGTCATGAATATGCATGATGGAGGAATTTATATACACTACATCTATAAGGACCATTAAACATAATGTGGTCAGGCATATCTATAAGGACCATTAAACATCATGTGGACAGGCATATCTATAAGGACCATTAAACATCATATGGACAGGCATATCTATAAGGACCATTAAACATCATGTGGACAGGCATATCTATAAGGACCATTAAACATCATGTGGACAGGCATATCTATAAGGACCATTAAACATCATGTGGACAGGCATATCTATAAGGACCATTAAACATCATGTGGACAGGCATATCTATAAGGACCATTAAACATCATGTGGACAGGCATATCTATAAGGACCATTAAACATATTGTGGTCAGGCATATCTATAAGGACCATTAAACATCATGTGGACAGGCATATCTATAAGGACCATTAAACATCATGTGGACAGGCATATCTATAAGGACCATTAAACATCATGTGGACAGGCATATCTATAAGGACCATTAAACATAATGTGGACAGGCATATCTATAAGGACCATTAAACATCATGTGGACAGGCATATCTATAAGGACCATTAAACATCATGTGGACAGGCATATCTATAAGGACCATTAAACATCATGTGGACAGGCATATCTATAAGGACCATTAAACATCATGTGGACAGGCATATCTATAAGGACCATTAAACATCATGTGGACAGGCATATCTATAAGGACCATTAAACATCATGTGGACAGGCATATCTATAAGGACCATTAAACATCATGTGGACAGGCATATCTATAAGGACCATTAAACATCATGTGGACAGGCATATCTATAAGGACCATTAAACATCATGTGGACAGGCATATCTATAAGGACCATTAAACATCATGTGGACAGGCATATCTATAAGGACCATTAAACATCATGTGGACAGGCATATCTATAAGGACCATTAAACATCATGTGGACAGGCATATCTATAAGGACCATTAAACATCATGTGGACAGGCATATCTATAAGGACCATTAAACATCATGTGGACAGGCATATCTATAAGGACCATTAAACATCATGTGGACAGGCATATCTATAAGGACCATTAAACATCATGTGGACAGGCATATCTATAAGGACCATTAAACATCATGTGGACAGGCATATCTATAAGGACCATTAAACATCATGTGGACAGGCATATCTATAAGGACCATTAAACATCATGTGGACAGGCATATCTATAAGGACCATTAAACATCATGTGGACAGGCATATCTATAAGGACCATTAAACATCATGTGACAGGCATATCTATAAGGACCATTAAACATCATGTGGACAGGCATATCTATAAGGACCATTAAACATCATGTGGACAGGCATATCTATAAGGACCATTAAACATCATGTGGACAGGCATATCTATAAGGACCATTAAACATCATGTGGACAGGCATATCTATAAGGACCATTAAACATCATGTGGACAGGCATATCTATAAGGACCATTAAACATCATGTGGACAGGCATATCTATAAGGACCATTAAACATCATGTGGACAGGCATATCTATAAGGACCATTAAACATCATGTGGACAGGCATATCTATAAGGACCATTAAACATCATGTGGACAGGCATATCTATAAGGACCATTAAACATCATGTGGACAGGCATATCTATAAGGACCATTAAACATCATGTGTGGACAGGCATATCTATAAGGACCATTAAACATCATGTGGACAGGCATATCTATAAGGACCATTAAACATCATGTGGACAGGCATATCTATAAGGACCATTAAACATCATGTGGACAGGCATATCTATAAGGGACCATTAAACATCATGTGGACAGGCATATCTATAAGGACCATTAAACATCATGTGGACAGGCATATCTATAAGGACCATTAAACATCATGTGGACAGGCATATCTA